>NC_053492.1:262855183-263060183 GCF_905171775.1 Rana temporaria | reverse complement strand
ACAACCACTTTAATTACCGTACAAAAACAAAGAAAACACACACACACACACACACACACCCCTTAGTGCTTGATCACACATATATCGACTACTTGCTGACATAGTTACAGTCCAATTGTCTTGCTAAAAAGGCTTGTGCTCTAAAGAAAGTAGCAAACAAACAAAAAAAAGAAAAAATATAAACTCACTTGTTAATTAGTGGTTTTAAACAAGGCATTATAAAAACATAACGTCGTAGAAAACAATGGGACATGCCATTAGTGTAAGAAAAGGGTTAAAGCCTTCCACTTCCCCTGAAAAAAAAGGACACACATATTTTCAAATGGAAGAAACAAAGCTGTATCAAGTTAACACCCTATTAGTCTTGTAAATTTGATTATATTTTTTTCCCCCTTTGGCAATTACAAGCAAAAGTACAACACGCATTTCTCAAACTTGGTCATTCCAGGAAAACAGCCAGATCTTTTAAAAAATTCCAAAACACAGTTGTGCTCCTGTTACTAGCTGGCTGGAGGCAACAGGGACAGAGAAATTCGAACTTCCTTTCATTAAAATAAACATCGCTTATATAGTCTTACAAAAAAGTAGACATACAGTGGAACTTTGGATTACGAGCATAATCTGTTATAAGAGAATGCTTGTAATCTAATGCACTCGCATATCAAAGCGAGTTTCTCCATAGACGTCAATGGAAACTAATAGAATTTGTTCCACATTGACTTCTATGGCATGCAATACCACATGTGGCCAGAGGTGGAGAGCTTCGGAAACAGCTCGGCTGCACTCGGAAACAGAGTACCGTATATACTCGAGTATAAGCCGAGGCCACAGAAACAAATTGGGAAAACGTATTGACTCGAGTATAAGCCTAGAGTGTCCATCTGCATGCCTCACTGTGCCCATGACTAGACTTACATTTAACATGGGAGTATATAGAAAGGCCAAAAAAAACAACAAAAAAAAAACTGTGCTCCCCGGCCGTAGGTCCCCCAGGCGGCAAACTTTTCACACTTGTAGAGGAGAACTGGGGCTACATGTCCAGGGGACCTACGACTGGCACCCGGTCCCCAAAGTTACCAGAGAAATTACCATTTAACATGAGAGTCTATGGAAGGGGTGCCCAACTTTGAAAAAAAAAAAAAGAAAATCAATGCTCCCCAGCAAGAAACTTTGCAAACTTATAGAGACAGAGTGGGGCCCGATGTGTGCCACGTTTGGGGTCCAGGTGACCTATGGCCGGCCGTTATCGGGTCCCCAAAGTCCGGGAGATCAGGCGCAAAAAAGGTGACTCAAATATAAGCAGAGGAGGGCATTTTCAGCACAAAAAAAAAAACTTGGCTTATACTTGAGTATATACGGTATTTCTGAGCTGTTCCGAGTGTCGCTGGCGCCCCCTGCACTTCTGGCCAAATGCAGTACAGCACACCGCAGAGGCTTGAATCCTGTTCGTTTCGCGAAAACAACGCTTGCAAACCAGGTCAGGATTTAAAAAATGTAATTGCATGTATTGTGAAATGCTCGTTAACTGCCATTACTCACAATCCGAAGTTTCACTGTACAAATAATGGCTTTAATATAGAAGACCTAAAGCACAGAGAACCACCGGTCTTCCTTTCCGAACGGGTCCCAGCACCAGAAATGCCTGAGAAAAATTCTATACCTTCCCTGCTCTATTGCAAGAAAAAGGTCATGTTTAAAACTTTATACACTCTTAAAGTGGGGGTTCACCCTAAAGAAAAAAAAAATAATTCTTTATCTACCATCCCATACAGCATACTAGCATCAGCTATAGTATGTTTTTGTTTTTTTCGCTGTATTTACCTTTAGTTTTGTTTCAGACTCCCGCGGGGAGTAGGCGTTCCTATGAAGAGGGGAACATGATTGACGTCCGACTATGGCGCGTCACGCGTTCCGAAAATAGCCGAAATAGGACTCGGATATATAGGGCGCCTGCGCAGTCAGCTCCTAGTCTGTGCGCAGGCGCCGTATAGCGCCATGAAGAGCCGAGCCCTACTCCGGCTATTTTCGGAACGCGTGACGCGCCATAGCCGGACGTCAATCATGTTCCCCTCTTCATAGGAACGCCTACTCCCCGCGGGAGTCTGAAATGAAACTAAAGGATTAAAAAAAGAGCAAAAAAACCCCAAAAAAACAACATACTATAGCTGACGCTAGTATGCTGTATGGGATGGTTCATAGATGTTTTTTAGGGTGAACCTCCGCTTTAAGGTGGTTAAGCTATTATGTGATCTTTATACCACCCCCAATGTTCTATAACAACCCGAGTCCGAGTGCCTGTGCTTTATAAAAAAAAATAATAAAAAGCTGATTTCTACCCGACGTCAGCCAGGGAGGAGAGGAGGAGGAGAGTCATGCGAGTGTCGGGAGGCGCTGTGAAAATCAGCTATTTTTTTTTTTATATATAATCGGTGCAGACCCTCAGGAGAGCAGCCGATCGGCTCTCCTCTACTTGCGTCTTTAGGGTAATCAAAGCTTTAAGTAGTGGTCTTCAAACTGCGGACCATGGGCCCAATTGCAGCCCTTTGCTTGCCTTTATCCTCCTACCAACACCATCAATAGGGATAGAGTTATAGCCACTGACACCAACAATGGGGCACTATTCCTCCCACTGACACCAACAATGGGGCACTATTCCTCCCACTGACACCAACAATGGGGCACTATTCCTCCCACTGGGCATTGCTTACTCCTACTGATGCTGGGGTATGTTCTACTCCCACTGGCCACAGTCCGGCCTCCCTAAAAAGTCTAAAAGGACAGTAAACTAGGCCCCGTGTTTAGAAAGTTTGGGGATCCCTGCTCTTAAGGATCAATCAAGACTGGATAACTTGCATTTAAACACCATACAGTGTTGACATTAGCCAAGTCAAGGTTGTACCCTTTATCTGTATGAGAACAGTGATCTCATACAGATATGTTTAAAGTAAAAGGCAAACATCTGTAGTGCAGATGGAAAAATGATCAGTTAAGGATTACACAAAGTCTACACATTGTAGGCATGACATTTAATGAAATGTAGGATTCTGCAGACTTCTACATGTGTTTGCAGTGAATATGATTGACAGAGGAGAGAGAAAAGTGATGACCACAGCAGTTTACTGCTCTTCTATCAATATGCAGTCAGCAAGCCGGGGAGGGTGTGCGACTTCTGCTGCAGAGCATCACCTGCTGTGAAGGCCTCGGACACAACCTATGATGTCTGGCAGGGGTTACTGGATCGCAAGACTGACTGAAAAGTAGTAAAAAGCTGGCCATACATTATACAATTTTCTTATTCAATTTCCTTTAGATTCACCTTCATTTATGTAGTGCAAGGGCGTGCCTGATTGCATACAAATCCAAAGGGTTTAGGTTTGAACTCAAAGGGGTTTAGGTTTGACCTCATAATTTTGGTAAATCGAATTCTGTACAATGTATGGCCAGCCAAACCTTATTCATAGATGTATTTCACCTGTGTAATTAGCCGTCTGCCTGGAGTTTCTCTCTCCAAAGTTTATTGCCAATGTTTGTTCTGGCGTTTGCATTTAAAGGGAATTTGTCATTTAGCTAAACTAACCTGCATACTAATTTCAGGGCAGTGCAGCACGTCACTATGAGTAATGTAGGCAACTTGGAACTAGTTGTGCGACTTACACAATTGCAGCAGCTTCCAGCACACTCCAACTAAAGTTTTTTTAGTATATGAAAACAAAAAAGTGATATTCTTTATATCACTTTAACAATGCTAATGGTTTAAAAGATTGTGTTGCTATATATGTCTATAAAATGTACATCATTGTTGCATATAGAAGCTGGGTCTAACATGGTTTCTCAGTAGGTTTGCCTTACCAATGCCTTCTCCTGTTCTGTACACAGATCCTCCCCCTTCTTTCACTGACTCAAAAACATGTCTGGATAAGAGTTAGTGGGAGTCAGGCTGCACATGCTCAGTTTGGCGTTTTTTTTTATTGGGAGAGAGTGCATGTGATCAGCACAAGGCCAATCAGCACTGTCCAGACAGAGGTTCAGTGGTCCTGCATCCTGATAGGACAGCCAGTGCAGTATGAAAACTCCTCCTACAAACTTTAACCAGGTACAAGACTGCTATATACTGCTGATGAGAACAGGCATTTAGAAGTTTATATTTACAAAAAAATAAAAAATAAAAATCGCAATAAGCGTATAGTGATTAGTTAGCGCAAAATTTATATCGGCTACAAATATTGGCTCCAGCTGTGTGTAATCACAGCGCGAGCGAGCCACCGGCAGTGCACCTTTACGCCCCCTATGCAGAAGTGCAGAATCACGTATATACACGCGTGATCCTGCACACAGCGGCCACCCTGTAGCAGTAAAACGGCATGTGGTTAAGACAAACAGAAAAACCTACAGAGGGAGATACTGGTTCAAACAGATTTTGCGAAAGGGTCTCTTGTGCATTCTAAAGGTGGTGCAACATGAGCCAAATTTGAGTACATCACTACAAGATCTAGACAGGTACATGAAATTTGTCGCATTCTTCGCCACTTTTAGAACGCATGAGAGACCTTTCACAAAATCTGCCTGCACCAGTCTATCAATTCCAGGGTGTGAACATGAGAACACATCTGTTATTGAGCAGAGAGGCAGAGACAATGCAGTAAAATACGGAGAGGTAATGGGAGATGGAGAAAATCTGTATATTTAAGGCAGAGTTCCGTCTATTTTTTTTCTTACAAATACTGCAGCTGCTGACTTTTAAAATAAGGACACTTACCCAAGGCGCCCACGATGTCGGCACCCGAAGCTGATCTGTCCCTCTACTCTGGGGTGCTGCCGCCGCCATCTTGCGGCTTCACTTCCTGGTTCCCTACTGCGCATGCGCGAGTCGCACTGCACGTTCCCACTGGTCCCTGCTGTCTTCTGGGACCTGTGTGTCTTCCAGAAGACAGCAGGGGGGGGGGGGTTTACAGAGGAGGCAGCAGTGGGTGGCTTGACTATCTATGCCCAGAAGTGAAAATACCTGTATTAGACATGCGAAACCGGAGGGAGGGGGGGGATTACAAAAAGCGCAAGTTCCATTTTTGGGTGGAACTCTGTTTTAATGTGGTAAATAAAGTAGGGCAAGTGTAAAAGCTCCATCAAACACGTTCCTAAACATTAAAAGTAATAACTAAAAATTGGTTTGAATAGGCTTCATTTTAATGCCCATGGTGGATAGGCGAGGGTGCACTGGACCATGTTGGTAAAGGTGATCTGTCACAGTTCCACTCATAGTTTTAGAAGTGGGACTGTTCAAATGTGGAAGTGTTTCAGGATCAGCGATATAAAGAACAGGTTTTTAGGGTGCACGTTTGGAGACATTTTATTGACGACACTCTTCGCCTACCTCCACAACATGTCATTATTTCGGTCTACTCTAATCCATGTGTAACCCAATGGTAAAACGAAGGCTATTTATTTGAAAGTTAAATCTTTTTTCATTCTCTAAGAAAAAAAAAAAAAAAAAAAAAGAGAAGAACTTGAAAATAAATTATACAGAGCTGATTTTGGGTGCCCTTTCACACAACAGACTCTGAAGCCAAAGTATCATATAACAATAGTTTTGTATTATACCATGCAAGTTCTCCTGGAGACAGGCCAACTTCTACACAAGTGCTGCCATTCCGACAACAAAGCTGCTTTATTGAAAAAAAGCAGACTTCATATTAATTCTGGCAGAGCTGAATGGTGAGTACACACTGGTCAGGGAACAATGAAC
This sequence comes from Rana temporaria, assembly GCF_905171775.1. Taxonomy (NCBI): domain Eukaryota; kingdom Metazoa; phylum Chordata; class Amphibia; order Anura; family Ranidae; genus Rana; species Rana temporaria. The sequence goes on along the minus strand of NC_053492.1, from coordinate 263,054,443 downwards.
CAAGAAAAGAGTTGCAAATCTCCAGTGACAACTGCACGCAAAATAAAGCGAGCCATGAATTTGTGTTTACTTCTTTTCTCCCTGTACATTACAGCCGCACAAAAGACTTTATTGCATTCAGGCACAAATGGCCTTTCCCATATGTGGACATGCATACGATTGTGCTCTAGTTACCCTCTCCTTGTTGAAAATTGACCTAAAATGCATTTGAACAAGACAATCAAAACACAAGAGCACAAGAAAAATGTTTCAGGGCACCCCATAGGCTGTAGAGCAGTAGACGTCCATTCTTTGGTAGAAAGCACTAAATCAGCAATTTATCTGTGCAGCTTCTTCCCCCAGCTCTCCCCCATCTGTTACCTTTGCTCTGCATTAGAGGAAAGAAAGCCTATTCAGAAAGCTTTTAATACAGAGCAAATATAATACGTTCACACATCCCACTGTGAACAGCAGCTTCTAGCTATAAAACCAGGACAAAAGTGCCCACTGACTTTTGTGTAATAGCCAAGATTTGGCAGGTTTACCCAACTGGAAATGTAGGTCCGTAAAAAAAAAAAAAAAAAAAAAAAAATTTTAGGGACACCAGTGTAACTTTTCTTTCTCCAGAAATTGACCGCCATTTTTTTTAAACTGGTGTGATTATGATCCTGTGACAGTTTGGACTTTTATTTATATATATATATATATATATATATATATATATATATATATATATAATTAGGTTGGTACATAAATTGTATGAGACCGTATACAGTGTATTGGGCGTATGCCTACAAAGTCAACCTACAAGACGTCTCATAGAACAGCAATCAGAACCCTGGTTTCAATCGGAAACTTTGGACTACAGAAAAGTTCAACGCTAATCGATTGCTATGGACAAACAGAAACCAGAAAACGGTCTTTGTATCTTGAATTTATGGCCTTATGCACACGGATGTTTAGAGAATCACAAATGCTCAAGCGTAACATTCCAGGCACTCTCCACGCCTGGTGAGTCACAGGTGGCGCATTCAGCTGGCCATACAAGTGACTGACTGGACGCCCCCATTACTGATGCACTGAAATTTCAGCTGAAAATTGGGTTTTCAGCTTTGTGCTGAAAACAAAAAAAAAAAAAAAAAAAGTGCCGATAATATCTTCCGAGAATTGCCGATTTCGCGGCAAATTTTACCTTGCTTATGGTGTGTTTTTTCAGAGGTCATGCGACTCCAAAACGCATCAAAACCACAACACGAGTGCATTTGAGATGCATTTTCAATAGCGAGGTGCATTTTAACAAATATGTACAAAATAAAGCACAACAAGCAGGCATAGGTGTGCGCACATAGGGTGTAAGGTGTGCCTGGGCTGCCTGGCTGCAGAGAAAGGGACTGGGGAATCTCTGTCCTCAGTCCCTTTCTCTGTCTCAAAAGTTAGACATCAGGGGTCTGTTTAGACCACTGATATTTCACCAAAGCCCCCCAACAGGGCTCCTAAATATATATATATATATATATATATATATATATATATATATATATATATATATATATATATATATATATATATATATATATATATATATATATATATATTTAAAAAAAAATTGTAAAAAAATAATAATAATAATAATAATAATACAAATAAAGACACTGACACCAATCTCTGCCCTGCTGACAAAGCCCTACTGACTTGCCCACGGCCATATACGGTATAGTACACACGCATGTGTGTTTGAGCTTTGGTGTGCACACCCTAATGCCATAGGCTGCGCACACCTATGCAAGCAGGAAAGTGCCGATAATGGCTGAAATAATATAGGATATTAAAAGTTAAAAAGTTGACTATAATACATAAAAAATAAAAAAAGTAATATAAAAACACACACACACACACACACACACACACACCAATTTCAGTATCGGCCAAGCACATGCTGAATTTACCAAAATGTTCATTTTGGTGCACCACTATTGCCCATACTTGTGTAAGAGCTGATCCTCCTGTCCATCAGCGTTTACCTGCACAGATGGCACTGGAGCATTTGGGAAAATACGACGTACACACACATATCTGTGTAAACGCAGATGCAAAGGAGCATCTGTGTTCACAGGAGTATGAGCCACAGCCATGAGCTTCTATGATCAGCTGTATGCCCGCCCCACCTGCGGCTCCCTATGCACAAGAAAATGCTGGAACAGCCACTATTTTCTTATGGCCACACAAATACTAAAATGTACTGGAATCCATTTTGCTCCAAATATTTCCTAACAAATTAGGCCACCACTAAATGGCATAATGTAATAGTTTCATTAAAAGACAGATGGACAATCAGGTTCTCTCAGGGCAGTGTAATTGGTTTCCTCCTTCATTTTTGGTAGTCATCCCTTTCATTTCGATTTTCCATCTCAAAGTTGTGGTTTAAAAAGAGAAAAAAAAAAAAGAAGTGAAAAAGGGGTATAGTAAAAACAAAAGCAATTATTTTGCTGACCTTCACAACTAGACAACTTAAAATAGATTGTAAAGTTTTTTTTTTTTTAACCTCTTCCATACAGGGCTTTTATACACACCTCCATACCGGGCCTATTCTGGCACTTCTCTCCTACATGTACAAATCATCATTTTTTTGCTAGAAAATTACGCAGAACCCCCAAACATTATATATATGTTTTTTTAGCAGACACCCTAGGGAATAAAACGATGGCCATTGAAACCTTTTATCGTGCACGGTATTTGCGCAATAATTTTTCAAACGCCTTTTTTTTGGAAAAAAAAATTTCATGAATTAAAAAAATAACAAAACCGTAAAGTTAGCCCAATTTTTTTGTAAAATATGAAAGATGATGTTACACCGAGTAAATAGATACCCAACATGTCATGCTTTAAAATTGCGCACACTCATGGAATGGCGCCAAACTTCGGTACTTAAAAATCTATATAGGCAACGCTTTGAAATTTTTTACAGGTTACCAGTTTAGATTTACAGAAGAGATCTAGTGCTAGAATTGTTGCTGGCACTCTAACGCACGCGGCGATACCTCACATATGTGGTTTAAACGGCGTTTACATATGTCGGCGGGACTTGCGTGTGCGTTCGCTTCTGCGCGCAAGCTACTGGGGACAGGGGCGTTAAAAATTTTTTTTTTTTACATATTTATTTTTTTTTTTACACTTTTTTTTATTTATTTTTTTTTTTTTATTATCACTTTTATTCCTATTACAAGGAATGTAAACATCCCTTGTAATAGGAATGTGTGTGACAGGTACTCTTTATGGAGAGATGCGGGGTCAACAATAAGACCCCACATCTCTCCTCCAGGCCTGAAAGCATGAAATCGGTGAAAAAAAATTCACCGATCTCATGTGTACTGTTGCTTAGCAGCCGCAATAGCGGCTTTGTTTACTTACGGGGACCCGGGCGTGACGTCATCACATCGCGCCCGGGTCCTCCGATGGTCATAGAGATGACTGGTGACCATCTGGTCACCAGTCATCTCTATGCTTCCTGCGAGAATTCGTTCTCCGGGCCCCCGATGGCACGGGAGAGCCCGGAGAAGCACCGGATGGCGGCGGGAGGGGGGATGTCCCCTCCCGCCGCCTGTAAGAACGATGATCGTTCTTACGTTGTGCAGAATCGCCGGCACAAGAGAAGGATACCTGAATGATGCCTCTAGCTGCAGGCATCATTCAGATATCCCCCCCACAAAGCCCAGGACGTCATATGACGTCCACTCTGAACGGCAGAGGTTCTTTGTGGACGTCATTTTACTATGGGCCGGTAGGGAAGTGGTTAAATAACAAACATGTCATACTTGCCTCCACTGTGCAGTTAGTTTTGCACAGAGCAGCCCCAATCCTCCTGTTCTGGGGTCCCCCGGCAGCATTATCAGCTCCTTCACGCACCATATAACCCCCTTGGAGAAGTAATCTCCTGGGGGGGAGGGTTACCTTGCGGGCACGCTCCCAAGTCCAGCCATTGCGTCCATAGACACAGAATGCCAGACACGGCAAACCCCCCCACGTCATTGGATTTGACAGCAGCGGGATAAAATGGCTGCGCTGCCATCAATCGATCCAATCAAGAGCCGAGAAACCAGGCAGAGAGGTTTCCCTTCTAAAGGGATCAAAATGGGTCAGGTGAGTAAAACAGAGGGGCTAGGGGGCCGGTCACCTTCAGAATTTTTTTTCACCATAGGATGCATTAAGGTGAAAAAACACGAGGGTTTACAACCCTGTTAAAGGGGTGGTTCCCCCTAAAACACATTTCTAACAATAGATTCGTAAGACCCCTTACACTGCGGGTAGGCTGGCTTTTTTTTTTTTTTTTTAGTACATACCTCGATCTCGGCGTTTCGTCCCTTGTCGGTGGGCGTTCCTAGTTGATTGACGTTCCTCGGACGGGCGCATACGTGACGTCACGACTTTCCGAAAGAAGCCGAACGTCGCTGCGCAGGCGCCGTATAGAGCCGACTCTATACGGCGCCTGCGCAATGACGTTCGGCTTCTGTCGGAAAGTCGTGACGTCACGTATGCGCCCGTCCGAGGAACGTCAATCAACTAGGAACGCCCACCGCCAAGGGACGAGACGGCGAGATCTCGGTATGTACGAAAAAAAAAAAAAAAAAGCCAGCCTACCCGCAGTGTAACGGGTCTTACGAATCTATTGTTAGAAATTTGTTTTAGGGGGAACCACCGCTTTAAGTTCACCTTTACAAATTTTTTTTAAATGCACTTTTTTGCAGGTAAATATGCATTTTGTTGGGAGCCTGTAAAGCATTACACCCATGATCAGCAGATCATGGGTGTAATGCCACGGTCCTGCAGACAGTTACACTCTGACAGAAAGCTCAAGGAACAACCTAAAGCGCTCAACAGCACACTAATGGTTAATTTAGAACTACCAGTCGACAGCTGCTAAGGCTGTTGGTACTTGTAGTTTTCACATTTACAGAACACTGAATGACACGGCCAGGGAGACCAGAGCCCACTGGGTTTTTTTTTGTTAGATTGACAGTGGGTGGGGGAGAAGATCCCATGCTCACTGTCAAAACTATGAATGGGGGTGGGGGGCATGGTGCATCTGTAACAGGTTACATCTTGAATATGGGTGTAACATGTTACAGAAGGTGAACTTACCCTTTAACAGAGGGTGGTTTGAACATTTTGGATCAAAATTACCCTTTTCCACCTGCAAAAATCGCAGTGGCAATCATTAGCGCCACATACTTTATCAGCGCATTTAAAAAGGTAAATTCCACCTTTTGCCTCATGTTACACTTGTATTTAGTGGTGTACAGCTGCCCGCAAAGCCACGTCATTCACCACTGGAGCTCCTTTAGGAAAAACCTTTTGACACTGCTGTGCCTGGAAATTAAAAACAAGCATCTTCAAAATGTTTACACACTTCTATTTCTAAAAGAGAACGCCTTATGGATTAAAGCGGGGGTTCACCCTATCGACGGGAAAAAAAAATTTTTTTTTTCTTTTACCTTTAAATCAGGCATTGTAGCGCGAGCTACAGTATGCCTGTCCCGAATTTTTTCCCCCCATACTCACCTTGTAGTCGTCCATCGAAGATACCGGGGAATGGGCGTGCCTCTGGAGACGGAGGATGATTGACGGCCGGCTCTGGCGCGTCACGCTTCTCCGGAAATAGCCGAAATAGGCTTGGTCTTCACGACGCGTGCGCATAGCCTGTGCGCACGCGCCGTGAAGAGCCGAGACCTACTCCGGCTGTCTTCGGGGAGAGTGACGTGCCAGGGCCGGCCGTCAATCATCCTCCCTCTCCATAGGCACGCCCATTCCCCGCGGGAGCCGAAATCTACGATGGACGACTACGAGGTGAGTACGGGGTTAAAAAAATCGGGACAGGCATACTGTAGCTCGCGCTACAATGCCTGTCTCGATGGTAACATCAAGTACGAGAGGGTGAACTACCGCTTTAACTGTGCCCGACTTGTACCCAGAGAGCATTGTTTATCATAGCAGCACCGCCCCAGGCTGAATTTAATATGTTAAATACCAGTATTGTTAAATATTTTACATTAATCCAGATACTGACAGTCTTGGCAAAAATGCTACTTTGTCCGATTTGTGAATTGCTACAAGGCCAAGTGTTCACTTGTAGCATATAAAACACGCACTAACCAGACACCAGCACCCTGTAATGCCATGCTACTTGCTTAGTTGAAGAATTATTTTACAGGATTTATATAGCGGCAAAAGTTTACGCACCGCTTTACAACTTGAGGGTAGACAGTACAAATACAATGGGATCTAAGGTACAAGGTCACAAGATCCAAAGCGACTATATACCGTATTTATCGGCGTATATCGTGCACTTTTTTGCCCTGAAAATCAGGGCAAAATCGTGGGTGCGCGATATACGCCGATACCCGCTTTCCCGCGTCGAGTTTTGAATACTGCGCCGACATATACCGAGCAAAGTACACTCGGGTATAGTCGGCCAGTCTTGGCTTCTTCCGCGGTCACGTCCTGGACGTACAGGACGTGAGCGCGACAGTTGCCGAGCCTGCCCGATGGTACTGCGCTCGGTATATGCTGGCGCAGTATTCAAAACTCGGCGCGGGAAACGAGAGGGGAGGACGCGAGGACGCCGGACCCGACGAAGAGGACACCCGAAGCCGCAGACGGACGCCGGATTCGCCGATGGACGCCGTGCAAGACACCAAAACTGTAAGTACAAAAAACTATTTTCCACAGAAATGGGGGCAACTTTAGGGGTGCGCGCTTTACCCCGATAAATACGGTAGGTCCCAAATCCAGTTTTATTATATATATATATATATATATATATATATATATATATATATATATATATATATATATATATATATATACACACACACACACTGTATATATTTTTTATATACTGTATCTGGAAAGTATTCACAGCGCTTTACTTTTTCCACATTTTATGTTACAGCCTTATTCCAAAATGAATTAAATTCCTTAATATATTGGCGCTTCCTGATGACGGATTACTGAAACGTACGTCGAGGCGACACGCAGACCACGCACAGCTTCCTGTCCAGCTGGTTCTCGGCTTCTGCAAGGTGGAACGCACGCCGTAGAACTCCCCAGCGCGGACATCCCTCTCCACGGAAAAGGTCTTCAGGATCGTTACTTTTCTGATCTAGCCTAAAGCCTCAGTGCCGGGATGTGGGCACTTCTAAAGTAAGCCTCCACTCGTCACCTGCTTTGGTTTTTAAATTATTTTAATAAATGGTAATATGCTATGGCGGCATCTCTCTGCTTTATTTTTATGATGTTCCACTAAGCTGACCCTTGGGAATCTCAGACCATCCACAATCTGTCCTGGGTGACAGCAAAGCTTATTTGATCTTTTTTTAGTTAAAAAGGTCAACTCCATGCGGTAAGGGGCCATCCTTTATGCACATTTGGGTGATAGGATTGGTGAAGGTGTAATTCCTACTTCTCTTCAACTTACCACACAAGTAGTAAAGAATAAGAAATTTATGGACGCATATTATTTTTGATTTTGGACTTTTCTTTGTGACTATTCACTGGTTCACATTTTTGTGAAATTTTCCACAATCACTTACATTGTTTGGTATTTTTATTTTTATTTAGTATTTTTTATTTTTGTTATTCATTTTTACTGAGGTTTCTCCTCCCCCTCTTTTGTTTGGGGGTACTCAGCACGCATATATGTCAATTTATTATATATTTATTGTGTAGTTCACATATGTCTAAATTGTCTTGTGTGATTTATATTTAAGGTTTATGCACATTTTTTATTTTTTATTTTTTATTTGTTTATGAATTGCACTCGCACTTTATTTACTTGCATTTTTGCACATATATTATAGGTATTCATACCCTGATTTATCATTTATTTTTCACAGGTTTTTCAAAAGACCTCTTGTATTGTTTGCACAGGCACTTTACTGCCACTTTCTATTTTTGATTATTAGCGCCCCCTATTTTTAAATTTTCTTCCTTATATATATATATATATATATATATATATATATATATATATATATATATATATACACCCACGTGTACATAGGTATGCGTAGCCTTTGCTCAATACTTTGTTGAAGCACCTTTGGCACCAATTACAGCCTCAAGTCTTTGAGTATGATGCTACAAGCTTGGCACAACTATTCTTGGGCATTTTCTTTTTTGCAGGACTTATCGAGCTCCATCTGGTTGGATGGGGAGCATCGGTGCACATTTTCAGATCTCTCCAATCGAGTTTAAGTCTGGATCACTCAAGAACATTCACAGAGTTGTCCTTTAGCCACTCCTTTGCTATCTTGGCTTAGGGTCGTTGTCCTGTTGGAAGATGAATATTCGCCCTGGTCTGAAGTCCAGAGCGCTCTGGAGCAGGTTTTCATCAACAAAATCTCTGTACATTGCTGCATTCATCTTTCCCTCTATCCTGACTAGTCTCCCAGTACCTGCCACTGAAAAACATCTCCACGGCATGATGCTACCACCCACCATGCTTCATCGTAGGGATGGTATTGGCCAGGTGATGAGCGGTGACTGGTTTCCTAAAGACATGACACTTGCCATTTAAAATATTCAATCATTGTTTCAGACCATGAGAAACAACATTTTCTGGTCTGATGAGAGTACTTCAGTTGCCTTTTGGCAAACACCAGGTGGGCAGTCATGTGGCTTTTACTGGGGAGTGTCTGTCATCTGGCCACGCTACCATACAGGCCTGATTGGTAGAGTGAAACAGAGGTGGTTGTTCTACTGGAAGGTTCTCTTTCCGAAACGCTGGAGCTCTGTCAGAGTGACCATCAGCTTCTTGGTGACCTCCCCAACTAAGGCCATTCTCAGTTTGGCCAGACGGCCCGCTCTAGGAAAAGCCCTGGTGGTTCCAAACGTCTTCCATTTACCGCCTGGGGCATGATAGGGCAGCGACATCACATCACCTTGTGCCCCCCCCCCATGCCTATGTAAGTAACAGCACACCGGGGACCTAGCATTAGAGCAGGAGAGAGCGTCGAGAGAAGATCAGAGAGAGAAGAAAAATCAAGACGCCACAGACGATTTAATTAAAAACACAGGTTTTTGAACAAGTAATTTTTTTTTACACTTTTTGTGGATGGATAGGGCTACCCCATTATTCATTCACATAGGGTGGGGCAGCTGGGATCTGGGGGTCCCTTTTTAAAGGGGGCTTTCAGATTCTAAAAAGCCCCCCACCCACAGACCCCTACCAACCACTGGCCAGGGTTGTCAGGAAGAAGTCCTTGTCCTCATCAACATGGAGACAAGGTGCTTTGGGGTGGGGGAGCGCAGGCTGGACTGGAACGCTGTATCCTGGCATAGGCCAACAAGGCCTAGGCCTAGGGCAGCACTTTGCAGGGGGCAGCACGGAAAGAGTACCGCCAGCTTGTGCTTCACTGTTAGTGAAATGCAAGCTGCTTCTAATTTTGACTGTCCTATCATCCTGGACCACAAACCTTCCTCACTGTGTTGTATGTTTTCTGATGCACCATTGGCGTGGCTATATCTTCTTAGTCCTCTCCACAAAATTATCAGAAATTTGTGCTTAAAGTAGAACTATAGGCAATACTTTTTTTTAATTTTGGATAGAGTAAGGAGGGTTATAGCCCCTGTCAGTTTATTTTTTACCATCCCTGTCCCATTGCAGAGATTTCCCTTTACTTTTCTGTCCCATAGCCAAACAGGAAGTGAGAGAAAATCTATGCAAATTAAGGGAATCCAATGCCCCCCCCCCAGGCCCTAAGAACTAGTGTCCCTCTCGAAAATTTCAGGGCGGGTCTTAAGCAGAAAGGGGTGTGGCATTGCCAGGAAGAGGTGGGTCATATTTAAATTAGGGGGTGCACACGTTTAGTCAGGCCTAGGGCAGCACGAAACCTAAATGCACTACTGCTGGACTGCAGTCCTTGGCCTTTGTTTAAGTTGATGACTACGAGTGAATGTAGAGACTCAGTAGCATTGGTTTAACTAGCCAAGGCTGGTAGGAGCAGGTATAAAGTCCTACTGTGAACACCAGGTAACATGACATTGCAAGTGGTATGTGTGGGTGGTATATTTTAGTGGTTGGCTTATTTTGCAATGCCATCTAATGTCTACAAGTACTTTGACATTCATAACTTATCTTCAAGGTGGAGCTCCTTTTTCAAAAGTTTATCTCAACCATGTTTATCAGTCAGCACAGGCTAATGAAATATATATTTGCGTTGATGAAGTGGCACTCCATGCAAACAGATAAATACTCAGTTGAAATACATGTGCATGCTTACCATTTTCTCCACGCAGTCTGCAAGGCATAAACAAGGCTGCCCAGAGTTCTACTTTAAAAGTTATGCAGCGTAAGCCACAGAGCTTCCTGAGTTTTGGAGGTTCCCAGCCCGTCTGCAAGCTAGCCGGAGGAACATTCCAGCGCCAGTAAAGGCTTACTAAGCAGTCACAAAAGTAATTTGGTAACTTAAGCATCACTACACGTTTATTTTAAGAAACCGGCCAAGCTCCGTTTACTATTTTAAACTGGACGTTCTTAAATAAGCTTGCTACTTTTAATAACTTGCTTAAAAATGTAACAGCACAACTCACATGATATCACTGTGTAAACAGAGTCTAGTTTTAGTCTACAATGAAAATTCAAGGTACAAATACATGCTTGAAGGTTAGGACATGAAGGGAGGGGGGGGGGATAGGGGAATTTGGGACTTTATATGGAGGCATAGGACTTGTAGGTCCAGTGTCTCCATCCCTGTATAGCAATTAAGCTGGAAGAAAGGTTGGGACTTTAAATGAAACATGCACCTAAAGGAGTGATAACGGACAATGGGTGTCTGACCAGAAAAATGAATATTACAACTGTACTAGCTGAATATCTATACCCAGCACACAGGACAGTAATACATAATAATGATATTTATTTCATATATATATACATATAATACATTATAGCATAAAAGCATTACAGTACTTGGTGATAATATAAAAAAGTCAGGCAGATCAATCCATATATCACATGATAACCATAGACATGTCATGATTGCTACAGCAACACATTAAAAAAGTAGCAAGATGATCCCATGTAGTATATGATAAAAGCATCGGAATAGCTTGACGCGTTTCGTGGAACTCTCCACTCTTCAGGAGCTGATGCTAATGTGTATCTGAAATGAATAAGATTTATAAACTGTTGGTACAGGGTCTAAAAAAAACTGGGGGGTGTCTGTATAGGGGGGAAGAAGGTAAAACAATATAAACTAGTGTGGGACATAATAAAAACATATCCCAAGACTTAGAAATCACCTGCGGGTCTAATTGGTAGCAAAATGTGCTGCAAGCTGGCCGGACAAGTCAACAGTACCGGGAACTGAGGTGGTACATCCCCAGATAGGTGTTGAAGAGGACGTGTCCGGCTAGCTTGCAGCACATCTCGCTACCAATTAGACCCGCAGGTGATTTGTAGGTCTTGGGATATGTTTTTATTATGTCCCACACTAGTTTGTATAGGGGGAGGAAGGTAAAACAATATAAACTAGTGTGGGACATAATAAAAACATATCCCAAGCTTACAAATCGCCTGCGGGTCTAATTGGTAGCGAGATGTGCTGCAAGCTGGCCGGACAAGTCCTCTTCAACACCTATCTGGGGATGTACCACCTCAGTTCCCGGTACTGTTGACTTGTCCGGCCAGCTTGCAGCACATCTCGCTACCAATTAGACCCGCAGGTGATTTGTAAGTCTTGGAATATGTTTTTATTATGTCCCACACTAGTTAATATTGTTTTACCTTCTTCCCCCCTATACAGACACCCCCCCCCCAGTTCATTTTAGACCCTGTACCAACAGTTTATAAATCTTATTCATTTCAGATACACATTAGCATCAGCTCCTGAAGAGTGGAGAGTTCCATGAAACGCGTTGAGCTATTCCGATGCTTTTATCATGTACAACATGGGATCATCTTACTACTTTTTTAATGAATTATGCTGTAACAATCATGACATGTATATGGTTATCATGCGATATATGGATTAATCTGCCTGACTTTTTTATATTATCACCAAGTACTGTAATGCTTTTATGCTATAATGTATTATATGTATATATATATATATGAAATAAATATCATTATTATGTATTACTTTCCTGTGTGCTGGGTATAGATATTCAGCTAGTATAGTACAGTTGTAATATTCATTCTACTGGTCAGACACCCATTGTCCGTTATCACTCCTTGGTGCATGTTTCATTTAAAGTCCCAACCTTTTTTCCAGCTTAAAAGCTTGTAGGTTAGTTGACTAAATTGGCCTATGTATGTATGTGTGTATGCATGCATGTATTTATGTATGTACCCACGTCAAATCAACAGCCATTACAGACAATGGCACCGTTCGAATTGCACCGATTCCCAAAAGTAGTTCCTGTACTACCTTTGGCGACTTCCGGGTCAATTTGAATAGACATCTGTGCATGAACCCACACAGATGTCTGTCCAAACACCCCCAAATGTCGGACTACATTGCCGGTTTGACATTGTGCAAGTTCAGCTGAACTTGCACGCTTTCTATCCTGCATCAGTGTGAACCAGGTGCATTCGGTTGTAAGCTCCTTGTGGGTAGAGAATGATGTAGATGTAAATGTAATAAAAATCTCATAAACCCATATTTAATACACACTAAAAAGAATATAAAAAATGGTTAAACTAAAAAAACATACATACATACATACATACATACATACACATATATATATATATATATATATATATATATATAACATTTTGAAATTAATGGCAGCAACAGGTCTCAAAAAAGTTGACAGGGCCATGTTTACGCTTTTAACACCACTCTGGGAACTAAGGAGGGAGACCAGTTGCTGGAGTTTTGGGAGAGGAATGGTGTCCTGTTCTTGCCCGATATAGGGTTCTAACTTCTCAACAGTCCTGGGTGTGAATTGCTGCAGGTGCTGATCATCCATCTGTGCATGCCCCTAGGGGGTCTTTCCTATAGCGTGACTTCTTGCAAGCCGCACATAGCTCAGCGACGTTGTCGTCCGGGGTGCCAAATGGCTGGGGAGCATTGGGGACCTCTTGGAGGCTTATGGAAGAACTCTGACCAAAGAGATTTTTCTTTAATACACCCTATCTCTGGTAACTACATACCATGTATTTTTTTGCCATTAATCTCCAATTTTGGTAAAGAACTTGAATTCATTATATAACTTTTTTACAGCAAACCAATCCTCTGAAGACCCTGCTTTTATGGGTCGAAACACGTCAGTTATTGTATACATACAGATGCATTTTGATATGTGAAGCTGTGTAACAATTTTGTGTTTGCTTTTTTTGTACATGTATTAATTTAACAATTTTCTCTGCCAGAGCTCATATTTTAACTGTTATAACCATAATATACATCCACATTTAATAAAGCCAATACTTTTAACCTATATAATCTTTGGTAATTATTAAACTCTGCTGCTAAAAAAAAACAAAAAAGAAAAACACCATTGGGGGAACCATCCCATATAATAGTCCTGGGTGTTTGTCCTATTTTTCGTTTTGTTTCAAGATGCGCCTAATATTTTTAACTGGTGAAAGGTCTCTACTACAAAGCCATGCTGTTGTCATAGATGCAGTATAGCATTGTTTTGCTGAAATATGGAAAAGACGTTGTCTGGATAGAAGCATATGCTGCTCCAAAACAGATATATTTGACCTTCATCAATTCAGTAGATCACGTCTGACCATTTTGGACCAGATATTTATCATCCCAGAAATATTTTATGCTCGCCTACAATAGGCAAAGTTCAAAGCCCAACCCCAATTCAATTTGGAGTCCAGAACTTAAAACTGCAATACTTACCTTCTTCCTGTTGCTATCCCCCACAGGGTTTAAGGATGCCCAGAACCATTTAAACCACTTCCTGTGAGCCATCAGGGACACACCCACTGGGGGGGGGGGGGTACAGAATGACGTCAGCCTAGGCTCACACCACAGTGCTGCAGAGAATGGTATTGACATAACATGTGCCACTTTCTGCAAAATTGGAGGCTGCCTACTGCCATAGAAAAGAAAGGCCTATGGCTTACAAGAAGACGGCTAGAAAAAAAAAAATTATATGTACATCATCTTACAAAAAAGTGAGTACATATGTTTTGTAAAATAAATGTGTGTGTATATATCTATCCATCTATCTCTATCTTGATGTGACAGCACTTTGCTACAAAGTAAAGTAGTGAGTGTGCAGTCTGTATAAGTGCAAATTTGCTTTCCCCTCAAAATAACTTAACTCAAAATAATGTCTAAACCGCTGGCAACAAAAGTGAGTACACCCCAAAGTGAAAATGCCCAAATTGTGACCAATTAGCCATTTTCCTTCCCCAGTGTCATGTGACCCATTAGTGTTACAAGGTCTCAGGTGTGAATGGGGAGCAGGTGTGTTATCGCGCTCACTCTCTCATACTGGTCACTGGAAGGTCAACATGTTACCTCATGGCAAAGAATTCTGAGGATCTGTAAAAAAATAAAAATAATAAAAAAAAAAAAAAAATTGTTGCTCTACATAAAGATAGCCTAGGCTATAAGATTGCCAAGACCCTGAAACCGAGCTGCAGCACTGAGGCGAAGACCATACAGCAGTTTAACAGGACAGGTTCCACTCAGAACAGGACTCGCCATGGTTGACCAAAGAAGTTAAGTGCACATGTTCAGCGTCATATCCAGAGGTTGCGTTTGGGAAAATGACATACGAGTGCTGCCATCATTGCTGCAGAGGTTGAAGGGGTCAGACTGTCAATGCTCAGACTATACGCCACACACTGCATCAAATTGGTCTGCATGACTGTCATCTCAGAAGGAAGCCTCTTCTAAAGATGATGCACAAGAAAGACCGCAAACAGTTTGCTAAAGACAAGCAGATTAGGGATATGGATTATTGGGACCATGTCCTGTGGTCGGGTGAGATCAAGATAAACTTATTTGGTTCAGATGGTGTCAAGCGTGTGTGGTGGCAACCAGGTGAGGAGTACAAAGACAAATGTGTCCTGCCTACAGTCAAGCATAGTGGTGGACGAGTCATGGTCTGGGGCTGCACGAGTGCTGCCGGCACTGGGGAGCTACAGTTCATTGAGGGAACCATGAATGCCACCAACATGTACTGTAACATACTGAAGCAAAGCATGATCCCCTCCCTTCAGACACTGGGCCTCAGGGCAGTATTCCAACATAACGACCCCAAACACACCTCCAAGATGACCACAGCCTTGCTAAAGAAGCTGAGGGTAAAGGTGATGGCCTGGCCAAGCAGGTCTCCAGACACCACCCCACATAGTTAAGCTTCAACCTGGATAACCATGCATGGGTAAAGATTAGTCTAGCGCAGGGGTCTCCAAACTGTGGCCTGGATGCGGCCCTTTGCCTACCTTTATCAAACCCTTGGGGCACTACTCCTCTCATTGACACCAACGATGAGGCACTATACCACCCACCGACACCAGGACATTTTCTACTACCACTGGTCACAGTCTGGCCCCCCTAAAAGACTGAAGGACAGTAAACTGGCCCCTTGTTTAGAACATTTGGAGACCCCTGGTCTAGTGTAATCATCACATGGAATTACTCAGATTAGCTGCAATGACAATCACTGTACAACTTCTTGATCCCCCAAGTCTAGAGTTACCAATTATGCAACACCTAAGCAATCTATTCAATTAGTATCAACTCAGGCAGGCCCTCATACTACATAGCTGATGGTATATTGAAAATAAAATTGTAAAGTCAGCCTTAAAAAGGAACCTAGAAGCTTATTGTTTACCTTCACTAAACATGGCAAAGGGTGATTAGCTAGTTTCACCATGGCAAAAAAACGAAGAGCCAAATAATCGATTTAGTCCAGAATGCATAGAGGCTGAAAAATTCAAATGACTCCAATGCCTGCATATACGTAGAGATCTTTACCACATTAGGTAGGGATTGTGAATCAGATGTGAGAGAACGCAAGCCAAGCAGATATTACTAAAGATATGTACTAGAAACATTTAGACACCTATTCGTTGTGCATAATGCAATGCTCCCTATTCCAGGCATGTCAGAGTCGCAGACCGCTCCCCATTGAAATGCGGGCTCAAGTTTCACTTTCAATCAGCAGAAGGGCACAGAAATAAATCTTTACTATTTAAAGTCAAGATGAGCACTCCTAGTAGATAACATTTCTACATACCGATATTTGCAATGTAAGTGTCTGCAGCAACGTTTTACCATGTACATAAAATAAATAAATAAAAAAAGATTCATAACTTGTGTAGTAATACATTCTTCCATGCTTTAGCTGCCCATTTCCTACAAAATACACAATTTTACTTGCATGGCCATAAGGCGGTCAGTCTAAACACAAAAATAAAAAAAAGTGTAGTTAAATTGACAACATCTTTACACAGGGCTGATATGGTACCTTCCTCTGTCAAGCACAGTATTTGAACCTTAAGATTGGCATCCAGAACAAGCCATTTAGAAGAGGTCAGCACTGCTTTGGGAGCTTGCAGACATTTCAAGACTGGAGGAGAGTATAGAAGGTCCAGCACACACACAGACCATCATTTGCCCGCATAGGTGCCAAGTTGCACACCACCACAACACCAAAAAGAGTGCTGGCATTGAAGCAGGGAAAGAACATATGATCACTTTATGTTGCAGAGTGACAATGCTAAACCACAGACCTGCAATTTGCAACATTTTCAGCCTGCAATGTGCCTTTTAGGGCTATCTGGTTGGCGGTCCAATGGCCAACTGAAGGTGCCCACACAGGCCTAAAAATGTGAAGTAGTGGCTTAGTCATGCCATCATGGCCAAAAAAAGAGGGGGGGGGGGGCTTATGAAAAAAAACGGTATACAAGACTTGTTGCAATACCTATAAAAAAAAAACACAAGTGCCAGTTCACAATTAGCACCCCACTGCTGTGTCTGTGCGATGCAAATTCATTCAGATTGTATGGCTGAATTTGCCTTGCATTCAGACCAAAATCATGCAGGACCTTTTTTGTCTGCTCCAGAATCGGATTACATGGGTGTCCACAGCCATGTGATCCGATTCCTATCCAAATTCACAGTTTGCACTGCGATATGCGAACAGATTTGGGGGTGTCATTAACTTTCTATTGACACCCGCAGTAGTATACGTGCCCTCTGTCAAAAAAGTGCCCGTGCATGCGCAGGATGGAGTCGCACTCCAGCAAATTTTCCGATCATCTGGAGTGACGCAACCATGGCGCATGCGAACATCTAAGGAGGCATTTTTCAAACGGGAGAGAGAATGTCACATACACTATTAAAAGCCATTTCAGAGAGCGGAGGGGGACACCGTAGTGCTCACATTATGCCTTCCTGTTTTGCCTCCGCAGATTTTGTCTGTGTTGCAACCCACCCTTAGACACAGGCAACAGGCGCTGACAAAGGCGCTGATGAAGAAACTAAAGCCGCCGTGCAGACTGAAACCCCGCCCCGCAACAGCGAGGCACATTATGAGAACTACAGTGTCTCTCTGCTCTGTGAATAGCTTTTAATAGTGTCAGTGACATTCTCTCTGCCATAGAAAAATGCCTCTTCTGATATGCACATGCGCCATGGGTCATGTCACTCCAGCAAATCAGGTGGAGTGCGGCTCCGTCCCAAGCATTCAGGGGGAACATATCGATAGAACACCGGTACCTAGGGTTAACATTATACAGACAACACTTTTATTTTGAAAGGCCCATCAGCACAACACACACTCTTTTTTGGTCAACACCGCATACCACAATACACACGTTGTGATGTGCTGCCCAGTGGGGTTGGCATCTTGATCACTGTATAATGTACAGGGTACCATCAGGTACTGTCAGCACTTTTTTTTTTTTTTTTTTAGGCTGTACATACCTTATAATCTGGTGGTCTTGACCAAAAAAAGGAGTGTGTGTTGTGCTGACGGGCCTTTCAAAATAAATGTGTTGCCTGTATAATGTTAACCCTGTACCGGTGTTCTATCTATTTGGTCTCATATAAATGTTATTTGGATGAACCTCCTCTAAGTTTTACAGGGTCATATCACAACTATACATAACAGAGGACATAAAAAACTTTCTGAAATTGCCCAATATGAGACAATAGGAATCAGATTTAGAAATGCAGCTTGGTTTTTTGGATTGGCAGGTCAAGGTGGCAACCGTCTCAAGGATACTGAAATATATTTGGAAGCTAAATTTTTTGCAAAATGATATCATTGATAAACTACCTCTAATTAAGCAGAGTGCAATTATCACTTTCTGGTTATTAATAGTGATGCACTAAAATTTTGGGTGCCGATGGTGTGGGGACATCACTAGAGGAGGAAACTTCTAACCTTTGACCAACTGAAAGCTAGACATGACCTACCAAACTCCCATTTTTGTTTTGTTTTGTCAATTGAAGAAGTTGTACCTTGCAGGGCCCACAGAACGCTACTCAACATTTTATCTTAGGCTAGAAAAGCTATGCTTTTTACATGGGAAAATTCTAGGATGCCACTCTACAGGGCGACTGAGGCTTTGAGGTTAAGAGAAAAAAAGTTTGCCAATGTCTGGACAGCCTGGTTTCCTCCATCTTCTACTGTGGGGTGATGAAATGGTTTAATCCCTGGTAGAGCTGGAATCTGGTGCCTGCTCAGGCGTTCTCCTGTAGATACCATTGTTCTAGGTTTGCATTTTCATTATGATAGTCCAGGAAGTTTGCTCCTAACATATAGTGGCATTATGACCTTCGGTTTAATAAACTGGTGCATGTATCATCCTGGTATAGACCCCTTACGGGTTACTGGAATGAGCTGGCGTTTGGGGGGGGGGGGGGGGGGTTAGGGTTTCGTATGGTCTGTTAGTTAAGGAGTAACCACCATTTCTGTACGGTTATGTTGGCCCTGTGTGTCCTACAGGGTAGCGATGGTTTTGTGACTGCGCTGCGTTGTTTTGGTCAAAACATTAAATAAAAAGAATTAAAAACCAACATGGGTGCTTTTTTCTATGCATCCATTCATTCTTGATGCATTTTCAATCTTTTTTTCATTATTAATAATAATAATAATAAAAATAATAATTATTAGTATTATTATTATTATTATTATTATTACTGACCAAAAAAGCAGCAAGCGGGATTTTTAACACTGCTTCAAAAAAGGTGCCGATAATGGCCAACAATAAAATTAATTTTCATTTAAATTCACGATATTAAAATTAAAAAGTTGAATACTATCACACACATCCATTCTAGACACACACTTAATTTATTTTTTAAACTATTTTGGTTCTGAAATTTTAATCCCAGTGCACCACTATTTTTTTTAACTTGATATTGTATGTAATGCTGTGCCACAGCTTACTTGCAACTCCATTTCTAACCTGCCTTTCTACGCACCGAGACACATAGAAATGACTGAATGAAATCAGTCACACTGGTAGTTTAATAAAGTAAAAAAATAAAAACAAAATAACGCACACGCTCTGCTATTTAAAAGCAGAAGGCACTGCCAATCAAAATAAAATGGCAGCGCTCATATCCTGTATGTTAAAAGTGGCAAATTCCCGGATAACTGATGTTCCTGCAATTTTTTGCAGATCATTAGATAAAAATTTGAAGTATTTCGAAAAGGCACTGAAATTGGTAAAAAGGCGCAAGCATTATTATTATAGTTTTTTTAAGGTTTCCGACGCCGGAGCTCCACACCAAAACACAGGATACAATATTGTGGAAAGTGTTGCAGTACTCGTTTCATTATTCAGCAAACAACCAGAAAAAAAATTGCAACACGCTGTGACACGCAGACAGCCGTCATGAACCTGAACACAAGGTCACCCCCGGCTTTGTCCTGCTCCCTTCACAAGAAGCACGGCCTGCTAGAACAATGGGTGCGATTATAGTGCGCACTGAGAGGACACATACATGGCTAGAATGGAAGGTTACACTATAGGGACTTTAATGCCGATATGACCAGCATAATAAAGAAACCACCATGATAAACTTTGCCCTGGTGTGGCCTATTTCTGTCACGTTGCATGTGCTGTGAGCGTCGGGTAGTATTTAGAAAGAGCTGGAACCGTTCCAGATTAAACAAAGCTTGGTTCCCGAAGAAGGACAGCCAGTCAATTCCACATTACGGTGTTGACCTATATTAACTTCTAGTCAGCTGAGGCGAGCACACAGCTGGCAGCCAATCACTGAGAGGGGAGGAATGGCTGGACAGCCTATAGGAATTGAGACACTATAGCAGAAAAGGGATTTATTTAACTCATACAGTATTGCTGCAAGAGTGTTCACCACTAATTATATATATATATATATATATATATATATATATATATATATATATATATATATATATATATATATATATATATATATAAAATCAATGGCAGATCCAATTTACAGCAAAATGCTGCCACTACAAGAAAAATTGAAACTTTAAAAAAATATTTTTTTAAACTTATTTTGGGAGTTCTAGTTTACAAGACTGCAACAGTTCAGACATTGTCAATGTATTTTATACAGAATTCATGGTCAGTGTTTGTATCACACATATGGTAGGATATTGAGAAATGAGCAGTTGTGTTCTGCAATTTTAGCTACCATTCACATGGATGGTTTTACGATTTATCTGCAGTAGCATTAAAGCGGTAGTAAAGCCGCTGCTGTTTTTGGCTGAAGCGGCGATGACGTCACTCCCGCGCATGCGCGCGGGAGACTTCTGTCCGGCAAAGGTCCAGCAGCTGCCGGGCCTTTAGCCGAAGATCCCCGCTGTGGGGGGGGGGGGCAATAGCTCCTAAACCCTACAGGTTTAGGAGATATTCTTTATACTTAAAGCGGAGTTCCACCTAAAAATGGAACTTCCGCTAAACCCACTCCTCGCCCCCTTACATGCCACATTTGGCATGTAATCTTTTTGGGGGGGGAGTGGGGGCTTCAGGAGAAGGGGACTTCCTGTCCCACTTCCTCCGAGGGGCTGTAAAGGCGATTAGCTTAATCGCCTTATTGCAGCCCCTCCCTGTAGGCGAGCGCCTGTCCAATCGGACGGCGCCGCTCGCGCATGCGCAGTGCCGATCGCGCATGTGCAGTGGGTGCCCGGCCATGAAGCCGAAAGCTGTCACTGCCGGGTGCCCACACTAGGAATGAAGAGGGGGGGGCGAGGAGCAGAGCCCCGGCCGGCGCTTCGCTGGAGCCGTGGAGCAGGTAAGTGTGTTTAGTAAAAGCCAGCAGCTACACTTTTTGTAGCTGCCGACTTTTAATAAACTTAAAAAAAGGCTGGAACTCCCCTTTAAGGGTAAGCCTTATTATAGGCTTACCTGTAAGTGAAAGTGGTAGTACAGAGTTTACTACCACTTTAAGTCCCTGCCTGGGGGGGGTCTCAGGTGATGCGTAATGCCGGCCATAGCAGCAAATGGCTGTACACAGCAATATTCGGGTATATGCCAATACATACATGCACTGGTGTAAACTTGTGTATTCATGAATGACTTATTCACCAATCACTGATGTGATTGCACACTCGTTCACTTCTATGGCTGGCTGTACACTTCATCTGTGGCTCCCTGGGAAATGGAATAACGTTGGGATTTTGTGCATATGCCAATGCTTAGGCGCACTGGTGTAAACTTTTGTATGCATTAATGACATTCTGCAAAATGCAGAACATGCATGCGTGCGTGCGTTTACGCTGATCTACGATCACACAGTCATTCACTTCTATGGCTGGCTGTATACTTTATCTGTGGCTTCCTGGGCAGTGGAATAATGTTGGGATTTTGTGCAACAGCAAATATCAGCTTACATTCACACATGCCTCCTGCATTTGAATAAAACAGATTAAAATCGGGGAAGTAAGAGCCAAGTATTTTTTCCAGATGCAGTTCTCCTGTATTTAAATAAATTTGCATTTACACGTATGTTGATGTATTCAGAGTATCTAACCTGGCCCTAGACAAACGGAATTCTATTTGATTCACCTAAAAACACACAGTGTGCAATATATTATTCAAAATCTTTATAGGCGTTTAGTCCTATAAAATGCATGCATGTCATTGCCAGCATCAATGAGGCCTATATGCATTAGTTCTTTACAGCTGCATTAAACAAACATGTGCCTATGCAACATGTATATCATTTTCTTCAGTTCAATATTTTATTGAAACTACCCTCGAACTGTAGTAAATACAAAAAAAAGACAAAAAAAAGTGTTAAATCCACTTTCTTGCTAGAAACCACACTATGTTAAAGTGGAAGTAAACTTCCTTTTGTAAACTTGTACCTACAGGTAAGCCTAGAATAAGGTACTGTGAATATCTCCTAAACCTACATGTCACACTTCATGCAGCCGGTGAGGTCACATGTGCATGTGCTCTGAAGGGACGGTGTACACATTAGAGGTAGACCGATATGGGTTTTTCTCTGGCCGATATTTAGAAATCTGGGCGGCCGATGGCCGATATATGATGCCGATTTTTGCGGCCGATATTTTAGGCCGATTTTTATTTTTTATTGGAGGCACTGGCTCGTGGCACCAATTGCCACTGGAAGGAAGATGGCACTAGCAGAAGGCACTTATTGGCACTGGCAGGTTGCACTGGATGGCACTGAAAGATGGTACTAGCAGGTGGCACTGGCAGGTGGAAATAGTTAGCACTGGTTGGCATTGGCAAGTGGCACGTATGGCTTTAGTTGGCACTGGATCGCACTGGCAGGTGGCACTGGATGGAAGGTGGCACTTACTGGCACTGGATGGTGCCACTGGTATTGGCACTGGCAGGTGGCATTGGCGGATGGCACTGGATGGAAGGTGGCACTAATTGGCACTGGATGGTGGCACTGGTATTCGCACTCGCAGGTAGCATTGCCGGATGGCACTGGATGGAAGGTGGCACTAATTGGCACTGGATGGTGGCACTGGTATTGGCACTGGCAGGTGGCATTGGCGGATGGCACTGGATGGAAGGTGGCACTAATTGGCACTGGATGGTGGTATTGGCACTGGCAGGTGGCATTGGCAGATGGCACTGGATGGAAGGTGGCACTGGTATTGTTACTGGCAGATGGCACTGGATGGCAAGTGGCACTAATTGGCACTGGCAGATGGCACTGGTGCAAAAAAATTGTGTCACCCCCCCTCAGTACAGACCCCCTCTCCCTCCAATATAGACACCCCCCACTGACCCCCGTAGTACAGACACCAGAGCGGTGTGTGTCCCACGAGCGCGGGCCCCTCCTCCTCTGTGGGCGTAAACAGAGGGATGCCGCGCTGGGTGTACCAAGATGGCCGCGGCTCCGGAGCTAGGCCGAAGCCGCGGTCTTTCCTGATGCTGTGACCGCGGCGGCAATCCGCGGATTGCCGCCACAGTCACAGCATCAGGAAAGGCTCCGGCCTAGCTCCGGAGCCGTGGCATCACTAGCGGGAATTGTAAAATATCGGCCCGATTTGGATGAAAATCGGCCGATGCCGATTTCTCCAAAACTGCCAAATATCGGCCGATATATCGGCCTGCCGATATATCGGTCGACCTCTAGTACACGTGCCATCCCTTCAGAGTTCCCTGCCACCGTCCTCGACTCTCGAGAGTATGCAATGCATACCAGCACATTATGCCTTTACTTTGCAGGGTTAAAAAAAAAAGGGGGGGGGGAGGAGCTCCATGTAAGCTCAAAGTCATGATTTGGAGCTTACACAGTGCTGAAGACTTTCCCCTCCCCATGTCA
This sequence comes from Rana temporaria, assembly GCF_905171775.1. Taxonomy (NCBI): domain Eukaryota; kingdom Metazoa; phylum Chordata; class Amphibia; order Anura; family Ranidae; genus Rana; species Rana temporaria. Next base: position 263,030,726 of record NC_053492.1, on the reverse strand, counting down.
CAGAGAGGCTTGCCTATGCAGCCAGACAATCATGCACTAGTACCGTCAAGTAAGAAGTGTTTTGTTTGCCCTTGACTCCAAAAATTGGAGTAATAGTTGAACCCATAGTAAACCAGATCAAGCTCATTTAAGAAATAATGATATTCCTCCCATTGTGCAGGTTTAGATCAGGCACTTGACAGGATATGAACTCCCAGACTGCAGACGACTTGACTGTCTGATCAATGCCGTTCTCCATGTTACCTCAGATGAACTTGCAACGGTTTTCACCCCACTCATCAAAAATGTAAATTAAAATGTGCTTTTTCACACTCTTAAAAATATTTATTTGAAGTAATTATCACATTGAAATACATAGTAATTTGCATTTATTAGAACAGGTTATAAAAAAAATATCACAATGATCTGGATAATTACATCTGACGTGCCAGGTGGAATTATGGTTGACACCTGCCCAAATTATTACTGGTACAAGCTGTAGTTTTATAGATGTTGGGCATCTGCCAGCAAAGGTTTTGCCTGAGGCCGACACAGTAATCTTATTCAAAGTGATAGCTCATGGTTGCCAAGTGACAAAATTCTTGATCCAATCAGACTGGTCACTATCAAGAAATAATGCCACCGATTGGGATAAAATAATAGAGTAAAACAAGTAGTCTAATGCCAAAGATTAGTGGGATGTAAATCCTGAATGACCCATAAAACAAAAGCCCAGACCCAAACAAAAAAGGACGTAAAAGCCAGTCACAAGTATGAATATACTGTGACCATATTTGGTTTCCATTTTTAATGTTCATCTCTTTTTTTTTTAGTTTTGAAGAGTGAGAAGCATTAAATAATCCAGTAAGATTTATTGGTTTCTGGTTGCTAGTATATTTACCCTCACGTCCTGTCCCAGTGACCACGCGTCAAGATACAAAGGAAAGGGAATCTTTACATAATCTCTACATATTCTATCAGTACAGGTGTCACTGGATGGATCTAGAATTGCTGAGAATACAAAAATTATTCCCCAGTATGGAAATCATCCTTCCATTTCCTGACACTGTCCCCTGTATAGTATTTCAGTGGTACAGAGTCCTCCTGCTCTCTAGCTCCCTCATCACCTCCAGGACTTTTCCTAAACCTCTCCCTTCCTACGGAACTCCCTACACCAACCTATCCATGATTTGATGATTCCCGAAAAACCCTTCTCTTCAGAGAAGCCTAATCTGCCCCCACCTAAGAAATGTACTTTTAATTTTCTCCAATAGCTCATCCCCCACAGCTATTACCTTTTATATCACTTGACCCTCCCTCTTAGATTGCAAGCTCTTCACATAACACCCAATACCTCCTTAAAACTAGAAACTTGGTTTATTTTTAAAAGTTAAAACCATTTTTGGCCTGTCTATTCAATTCTTAATGTACTTTACTGGTTTATTACTGCATGGTATTGTGCTAGCTAGCCACCTGTGCGATTTTGTTTACTGGATGGCTCTGAGAAGCAGAAAACATATTGTAGTCTTCACCTTCTGCTACATCCACCATATCAAATGCAGACTAAACAACTAGGTCACCGAGGACATCATTTGACTGACAGTCCCAAGCTGTTCAGCAAGCAAGAGCAGCAAAGTGCGTGTTGAAGGGTTTGGGACTTTTATTAGCTGCTGGCCACATCGGACCACAGTACAAAGTCTTACACTGAGCAACTCCCTCATTTAAAGACGCATGCTCGTGTTCTCACTGTCATTTTCCACTCTAAATTGCTGACTGTATTCCAACAATCAAATTAGCTACATGATACCCGTGTACAAAAAAAAAAAAAGTCATTTGCTGTAAAAGACAAAAGAAAAATGGTCGTATCTAGCGCAATAATTGCATACATTTATTTTTAAACCTACATAAGTGAATTGAAACCCGATGGTTTGCAATTAGGCTTCGCATCTCGTGAATGAGCATTTTTAGCATGTTTTTGCTCTACACGCATAGGGCAGCCCATTGGTTTTAAATGGGCTCCCCTACGAGCAAACTCCCCCCCCCCCCATAAGTTGAGCTTCACGCACACCTGCCCACGTTTGGGGTACCATTAACCTTGAATGGCACAACAAATTGTGTGCGTTCCATGAGCATTCTTGTGAATGGAGCCTTACTGCACTAGGTTTACACCAGGGCTTGACAAATTCCAGGCGCCAGGTCAGCATTGAGACTAAAAATTGCAACCTGGCGCCTGGGCTTTTGTCAGCACAATTTGAATCGCCCGGCACATGCATTTCCAGGCAGGTTGTTTTTTTTTTCTACATTTAGCCCTGCTATGGGCAAGCAAGTAGGGCTCACTTGTTGAGTGGAAGCTTCCACACATGCGGTAAAGTGAATACAGGTAAGAATTTGTCCCCCCCCCCCCCCCCCCATGTGATTTTCTTAAAGCAGGGGTTCACCTGAATTTTTTTTTTTTTAAAGTCAGCAGCTACAAATACAGCAGCTGCTGACTTTTTAAAAAAAAACTAACACTTACCTGTTCTAGTCGCCCGCGGAAGCCGAGCGGTAGCTCGGCTCTCGGCTTCCCCCGCCGCCATCCTCTGTAAGGGAATCAGGAAGTGAAGCGCTGAGGCTTCACTGCCCAGTTCCCTACTGCGCATGCGCGAGTCGCGCTGTGCAGTTCCCAATGGTTCCCGTTGTGTTCTGGGAGCCGAGTGTTTCCCAGAACACAATGGGGGAGGGGGGTGACGCGGAGGGGCCGCACTCCTGCGGGAGTCTATACCCGGAAGTGGTGCTGTTTTATACAGGTATTTGCACCCCCCTGAAAGGTGTCAAATGTGACACCGGAGGGGGGGGGGGGAGAGTTCCGAAAGGCGGAGGTTCACTTTTGGGTGGACCTCCGCTTTAATTGTAAAAAAATGTAAGATACACCCCCCAAGCACATAAACCCCACAAATACACACGTCCAAACGTCAATTGAAGATTCAAAGCACCCATCTGTACTTGGTTGCTGCTCTCAATTGTAACCAGGGCCAGAGTCCTTCCCAGTCAACATTCATGACAGGTAGAAAAAAATAAAATAAAAATAAATTCAAACAGGTTTTGTAATAATACACCTGTACCTTTATGTTTTGGTATGACACAAGGAAGTTAGATAACCAGAGTATGCATTGGGAACGACTGCAAGAGATAACCTCTGCACATAAAAAAAAGAAAAAGTATATTCCAATGCAGAATTGTGCAATCAAAGATAACAACTTGTTAATGCAAATAAGAGATTTGTGTGGGCTACCAAGTGTCTGAAGGCATGTACTATATAGTGGGCGAGTGTACAGGGTTGCAGTCTAAGCACTGGTACTGGTTGGGTTGTGGGGGTCAAGGAGGCGTATAGTAAGGTTTCCAAGCGGTACTGTGCGCCACTGTACTAGGGTTGCCACCTCATCCCTTTAAACCCGAACACATATGAGTTACACAGGTTCTGAGGTAAATTTAATGCAGATAAGGCACCAAGTGAATTTAATTACCACCTTAATCAGCCACATAACCTGTGTAACTCATATGTGTTCGGGTTTAAAGGGATAAGGTGGCAACCCTACACATTTCAATATACATGTATATTTTTGAACTTTTAAGTAGTCCTGGATGTTTGCAAGCAAACACATAATCTGGTCACTTGAAATCTTAGGCCAGGAGAAAACAGGTGACTTTTTTTGGAACAAATGGTTGCCTATGAAGCGAGGTATATGAATAGCAAGTAGTAGTGATTAATTGGTAATGATTGCACAATGCTCCAAACACGTGCAATTATTTGCAACTACATGCCGCTTGTGTGTCTCACACCATAAAGAGCCATTCATGCATAGCATTGGATTGCTACTTCTAGCATTTAGTAGTGTGATCACTACTAAAAAAAAAAAAAAACCCCTGTGCTCCTACTACTTAGAAGTCGACGAATACTTGGACAGAATCTACCAAAAACATAAAAAAAAAAAAACGAAAAAAAAAAAAAAACACACAACACCACACACTTTCTCCCTTTGGCATATAATTCACATTAAAAAAGGCCATACCATAGACAAAAAAAAAAAAAAAATTCTCATGTACTTGAACCTAATTTGAACTAAGAAAATGCCAGTTGCAGCTTTGGCTTACAAACAGGAAACGGTCCACTAAAAAAGCAAAAGAGGAAGGAAAAAGTTACAGCTTAAACAAATAAATAAATAAAATAAAACATGCCTACCTTACTGCTCTACTGCTGACACTTGCCAGGTATGGTTTTCCCTGAGTAATACCACTTATAGTAACACTTTTATACAGTAAGCGTTTGCTATTTCAGACCAGACATCTGTAGAAATGTGAATGGACACAGATCTATAAATACGTGTTTTTTTAACATAACACCAGGCAACGTAGAAATATAGAAAGAGCCCACATCCCCCCTACAGTGTTAAACAAGCAAGTTAGCCTGCAGTTCCAGTTGTCTTGCCTTCATGATGGGCTGCAGAAGACTTGGGGGGGGGGGGGGGGGAGTGTTGAAACCAGTTCTTCTGTAAGGATCAACATTTGAGAACTGGGAAAGAAATAAGAACCACTGCAAGTTAATCTGATTTTACTGCATTGAACAGCACTGTGGAATTTAACAAAAAAGGAGAATGCTGAATGGAGGAGGGGGCACGCAGCTAACCTTTTTGGTGAACCACTTTCCCCCTCACAACCCAGTCCCAGCTAAGACCAATCTGACTGCAGTAGGAAAAGAAAAATGGGCAGGATGTTGGTGTGTTTGTATTTAAAAAAAAAAAAAAAAATAACTGAAGAGAAAGACAAACTTATGGCAGATAAGGCAATTCACATCATAAATATATTATGGCTGTTACTGATCAAAAATTTTCTGTTCGATTACTCGTGTTTTTTTTTTTAATCGATTAATCGACTAATTTCGATTAATTATAACGCACATACAGATCCAACTACTTTTAGCTGATCTCCTTGCAGGCCGATTTCCAGTGCAGCTACCAACCACTGGAAAAATGGATAGCAGGATACAAAAAACACACAAAGGCAGCGCTTGATGGGAATAGCATTAAAACTTTTATAGTCTTCAAGTAGGTAACAAAATAAATATTGCACTGGAGATAAAATCTATGTAGCTACATAAACTGTAAAAATGGTGCGAGTAATACCAAAGGTACCAAAAGCAGTCATAAAAACATGTAGCCAAGTATGATACTGGTATAAAAATGTGTACAACGATACCACTGCTGAATCCAGATGAGGAGAGGTTAACATCAGTCCGTCGGCATGTAGATGTCCCATGAAGGGAAGTATCACAACTCCCAGTGGATGGTTGTAGAATCCCAGGTTGATAGAGGGAAGTGTAACAGCAGTAGCAGCAGCTCGGCTTTCGGCTCCCCCGCAGCCATCCTTTGTAAGGGATTCGGGAAGTGAAGCGCTGCGGCTTCACTGCCCGGTTCCCTACTGCGCATGCGCGAGTCGCGCTGTGCAGTTCCCAATGGTTCCCGTTGTGTTCTGGGAGCCGAGTGTTTCCCAGAACACAACGGGGGGGGGGTACCGCGGAGGGGCCGCACTCCCATGGAAGTCTATACCCGGAAGTGGTGCAAATACCTGTTTTATACAGGTATTTGCACCCCCCTGAAAGGTGTCAAATGTGACACCGGAGGGGGGGAGGGTTCCGAAAGGCGGAGGTTCACTTTTGGGTGGACCTCTGCTTTAATTGTAAAATAAAATGTAAGATACACCCCCAAGCACATAAACCCCACAAATACACACGTCCAAACGGCAATTGAAGATTCAAAGCACCCATCTGTACTTGGTTGCTGCTCTCAATTGTAACCAGGGCCAGATTCCTTCCTAGTCAACATTCATGACAGGTAGAAAAAAAATAAAAAAATAAAAATTCAAACATAATACACCTGTACCTCCATCCTGCCTTGGATCAATGGTTCAGGATGGTGGTATAATGGCGTGGGGGGATACTTGTTGGCACACTTAGGGCCCCTTAGTACCAATTTAGCATTGTTTAAATGCCATGGCCTACCTAAATATTGTTACTGACCATATCCATCCCTTTATGACTACAGTGTACCCATCTTCTGATGGCTCCTTCCAGCAGGATAATACACCATGTCACAAAGCTCAAATCATCTCACCACTGCTTTCTTGACTAGGATAATGAGTTCACTGTACTCCAATGGCCTCCAGTCTCACCAGATGTCAATCCAATAGAGCCCCTTGGAATGTGTTGGACCAAAATCTCTGGAGGAATGTTTCCATCACCTTGTTGAATCTATGAAGAATGAAGCAGTTCTGAAGGCAAAGGGGAGCCAACCCATAACTAGCAAGGTGTACCTAGTAGTGTTTGGTGAGTATTTGTAAGGTGCCGTGTAAATTGACAGCACTAAAGTATCTGTAACAAACACATAAAATAAAACTGGATATTTCAAAATCTGGCGCAATTGTGCATTGTAGCTTATCAGCATTTAACTTCAGCTTATTCAATTAAGCTTTGACAAAATAACCTGGAAGCTGATTAGTTTCTATGCAGAGCTGCACTAGATTTTGCACCCTCCGGCTTTAGTAGATCACCTCCTTTGTGCCTTGGGTTTCTAAAAACTTAAAAAAAAAAAAAGGATTATGAGTTTTTATATAATGAACAGTAGCAAACTTTCTGTGTGCATGACAAGACAAAGTACACTTAAGGTAACAGCACAACTTATGCAAGCAAAAGATTAGAAACTATTGCATCAGCCTCCACCAAAGCCAACAGGTCATTTTATATACGCAGAAAGGAGAGTAAAACTCTGGCGTTTTTACCACCACTCCTCATCCGAGTGACAGGAAATAAGCAGCACTTTTACCGTTCTTCCCTTAGAAATGAATAGAATAGTTGCACTAATGCAGTTCCAATGGTAAATTAAAGAAGGCACAAGAACCAAATTCTAGTGCAACACGCCTAAAATGTAATGGTGTAACACAATTTTTTGTTTTTTAATCAAATTTGATGATGCTGTAAACCTGCAAAAGGTTGATTTGAGTCCAGTGGAGGTATAGGATGCTTAGGACATTGGGTTCTGCATGGGCAGCACTACCACGCATAGCCGCCCCCCCTCCCGCCCCCCGCAAGTGGAGAATAGCCCCAACCTTGGATCCAAGGGCAACCAAACTTAATTCATGTCTACAGATCCTTATTATACACCCAAATTCATGAACAGAGGAGAAGACTATTGTTGCCCATGCTCCTGTACGCCTACCTTAGTGTATATGGGGCCTAACAGAACTAGGGTTGTCGGTTCGAATCCAAACCACGGCACTACCTGCCTGGACGGGGAGCTGTACTCTGTTTTTTCCAATGCATTTTATGTAGGAAGGTAAAAAAATAAAAAATAAAAAAAAATCTTACAGCCCTCGTTCACACCGGGCCGATTTCACATGTCAAATTGGAGCCCATTGCCGGCAGCGGCACCATCTGAAATCTGTGAGACGCCGACTTTGCAGGCGCCGCACCGAATCCTAAAAGTAGTTAATGCACTTCTTTTGACGACTTCGGGGGAGATTTGAACAGACATCTGTGCATGAACCCGGGCAGAACTCTCAAATCGCCCCAAAGTCATACTGAAATTGTGCGAGTTCAGTTGAACTCACACGATTTCAAACCCACCCTCAGTGTGAACAAGGGATAGGTTCACATGTGTGAGATATGGGAATGCACACAAAATCAGCACATTTCCACAATGTGGAAAAAAAGAAGGGGGGGGGACAAACACCCCCCCCACACACACACACACACACACACACACAGGGCATCTGTTTAAGCCCTTCTGGACGGAACTCTTGGCAGGAAAGTTCTGCTTAAGAATCCCATTTTGGTTAAAATAAGGGAGAGTTATAACCCCTGTCAGATTCCCTCCCCCCCCCCCCCCCCCCCCCCCCGACATCTATGTTCCATTTCAAAGTTTTTTCCTTCATTCCCTGTCCAGTAGTCCAACAGGAAGTGAGGAAATCCTGCAAATTAAGGGGATTCCTTGGGGACCCCCAGATCACCAGAACGAGTGTCCCCATTGGAAGATTTCCCTTCTATTACGTTTCTGGGGATAACCCAAAATTTGGGGTTTTCTTTTACTTTCAATGACAGTGGTAAACAGGACACAGAGAAAGAATCTTTCTAACAAGGACACAGACAATAAAAACCTGACAGGGGTCTCATCCCTTAAGCAGCACAGTGGTGTAGGTGTTAGAACTTACACCTAGCAGCAAGAGAGTCACTGGTTCAAATCCTGACCACGACACTACCTGCCTGGAGTTTGCATGTTCTCCCTGTGCAGGTTGCTTCCTCCCACACTCCAAAGAAATGCTGGTAGGTAAATTGCATCCGGTCTAAATTGCCCCTAGTATATGCATGAATGCGAGTTAGGGCTCCTAGATTGGAAGCTCGAGGGCAGGGACTGATGCGAATGTACAGTACAATGTAGAAGTAAAGCGCTGCGTAAATTGACGTACCTGAAATAAATAAATCCCTCTCCAACACTAAACAAAAAAAGTTTTGGTCTTAAAGCGGGAGTTCACCCAATGATGTTTTTTTTTTCTCTTTTCCCCTTAGATGGATGCTCGTTTTGTCTAGGGGAATTGGCTAGTTGTTTTAAAATATGGGCCATACTTACCGTTTTCGAGATGCATCTTCTCCGTCACTTCCGGGTATGGGTCTTCGGGAGTGGGCGTTCCTTCTTGATTGACAGTCTTCCGAGAGGCTTCCGACGGTCGCATCCATCGCATCACTCGTAGCCGAAAGAAGCCGAACGTCGGTGCGGCTCTATACTGCGCCTGCGCACCGACGTTCGGCTTCTTTCGGAAAATCGTGACGCGATGGATGCGACCGTCGGAAGCCTCTCGGAAGACTGTCAATCAAAATAGGAATGCCCAGTCCCGCAGCCCATACCCGGAAGCGATGGAGAAGATGCATCTCGTAAACGGTAAGTACGGCTCATATTTTAAAACAACTAGCCGATTCCCCTAGACAAAATGAGCATCCATCTAAGGGGAAAAAGTGTTATGTACGGGTGAACCCCCGCTTTAAGTTATACTTTAAGCTCTGTGTGCATGAGGTCTATATGGTGGTATATAATAACGAGGCAATGTGTATGTATTTTGAAACGACTGAAGTATAGAACCCCTGCAAGCAAATCCTCTATTTGAGAACAAGAAAAATATGGGAAATCTCTACTAGAAACACAGGCGGCAACAAAACATTCCTTTTCACTAAAAAGAGAAGTGTTAGAAACTCTGGTTATTACTGTGTCTTCGTGTCCCAGTGACAATGGCTTCCCTCACTTCTTGTCCTGCAGGTCCCTTAAACAAGTCCAACAGCAAAAAAAAACAAAAAACACACAAACACCTGGCAGAGGTTGTAATTTTTCCCACTCAAAAATCTGCAAAAAAAGGGAGTTTGGCTGGACTGGGGTTTTAAGACCACTACCTTAGTTATCTAGTTAGGCTAATCAGTAAATGGCCTTGTGCGTGGAATGTATTCACCACTTGCTTGCTGTGCATATGAAAGTATACACAGACCAACAGAATACAGACATAAAACCATTCAAAAAGAAGCCTTCAAGTCAGAACATGACCTTCTGCAATATAAAGTATGAAAAAAAAAAAAACACGCTGCACTCCAAGAATAAAAACATGTTGCACATTAATAGCTTATCCAGACTTGAATGGGAAAAGAGCATAGTAAAGTCTAGTGCTAGTGTTTGTACTAAGAACTTGTATTTCTTGGTACTGAATGTACCAGAACATAGTCGGGAAGTAAACAATGATCTGGACATGTTAGCGTGGTGTGTTTAAGCGTGTATGCAATCTTAATTTTGCTGGGCTGTGAATTCTTTATTTGGCTTTATGAACAGAGTACGTCAAAAGGTCTCCAGTTGCTGGCTGCAGCTGACTTGAAGCCAAAGAAAACTGAAACAAAGACCTAGTTCAGCAACCGTCTGTACTTTCCCTTGGCTATGCGAGCTAGTCTCTGGATGAGAGCATAGAAAGAGAAATAAATGAATATGCAACATTTCACACTGATCAAGGCATACGTTCAAAAGCCTTATGGAAAGCTAGAAAACCATAATGTAATATAAAGCTGAACTGTGTAACAGTCCCCCCCCCCCCCCCTTCTTCAGGTCCTGCTATATTTAAACACTGTATACCATTGGTTATAATGCAAACCATAAAGAATGATGCAACTCTACATTTCACCAACTCAGTTCAGTTGACAACTGCAAGAAAAAAATTGACAGCTCGTAGGTACATAATGCATGATCCGATCGATTTAAAAAAATAATAAAAGATAATCAGCACATTGATTATCAGCTGCCAATTAGTGCCCATAAGCTGCCAGTCTGTCCCATCAAAAACACCTGTCAGTGCCAATCAGTGCCCAGCAGTAACACCTGTCAATACCTCGACAGTGCCACCCCTCGTCGCCCATCTATTCTATATATCAGTGAAGGAGAAAACAAAATTTTATAAAAGAAAACTAAAAAAAAAAAAAAAAAAATTAATAATGTTGGTCTTCGTTTGTTTAGCAAAAAATAAAAACCCCAGAGGTGATCAAAGTACCACCAAAAGAAAGCTCTATTTGTTGGAAGAAAATATAAAAGTTTAGTTTGGGTACATTGTTGCATGACCGTGCAATTGTCATTCAAAGTGCGACAGCGCTGAAAATTGTTCTGGACAGGAAGGGGCGAAAGTGCCCTGCATTGAAGCATTAGCTTAAAACGGTTTGAGATGATTTGACTTTCACTTTGTTTTGTACAACTATTAGGTTTCATTTCCATGGACGTTTTTACAGCCACTTTTCTGAGCTTTTTTTGCAGCTTAAATGGCTCTCCATGTTAGTCTATGGCCTCATGCCCACCATGACGTTTTTGAGCTGTAGATGGCTGAGCCGTTTTTAAGCTGCAAAAATACCCCAGGACCAGTGCGTTCTGAAGCTCCAGCCTTAGAGCTGTAAAAACGCCAGACTTTAAAAAACGCTACCACAGCGTTTTTGAGCTCCAGCTCAAAAAAAAAAAAAAAAACACACATGGACAGGCGTTTTTAAGCTGTAAAAAGTCTAAAAAAGTGGCGGTAAAAACGTCCATGGAAGTTAAGCCTTACCAAGAGCAAAACTTTATTTTTCAGTTTTGGACAGAATGGAGATGGATTGGAATGCCCATTAGGTTTTTATTGCTGTCTGGGCACCCATTACAGAGATTTGCCCTCTCCAATTGTCCCGTTTACCATCATTATTGAAAGTGAAAATAATTGGGACCCCTGGATTATATACCGCCATCCAAACCTAGCCATCTAATCCAGGCCCTCAATGATGATATACAATATTCCACGTCATCGTGCCCTCCTTTTCACCACCTACATTTCCTTTCTTCCATCTCCACCCCCCTCATCTTTCTACTCCATCCGAACCATTTCCCCCCACCCACTCTTTTTTTGTTAATTTTTCCTAGCCATTTATGGCTCCGTCTGCTAGTTGCATATATGCTTCAACCATGACTGGTCCTCCCTGTTGAGAACAAGATTGATTACTTTGTTTGAAAAGGTTTTGAATCAGGACAGGACACTAGTAACCGGGAATATTGTACTCAGGTGCCATGTACTGATACATCTGTCTCATATACTGTCCTTAAACCCTGAAAAATGCAACACATTGAAACGAAAGTGGGGGGGGGGGGGGGGGGGGGGACACACAATTTGGGCTGTCCACAGAAAAGTAAGAAGAGACCTCTACCAATGGGGACACTAGTTCTGGTGACCCCCAAGGAATCCCCCCCCTCATTTCCGGTTTTGGTTTTAAGATACAGGAAGTGAAATTAATTCTCCAAAAGGTTCACACATGGCCAAATAAGTAAACTCCAATGGCCTGTACACACAGGCAGGATTTCTGTCAGAAAAAAGTTGGATGTTTTTTCCCGACGGCATTCCGCTTGAAGCGGGGGTTCACCCTAAAAAAAAAATTCTAACATTACATTCAGCTCACTACCAACATTGACAGTATGCAGATTTTTTTTTTTTGCCGTACATACCTCGTATAACTATTTTCTTAGCCGGCTTCCGGGTAGTGAATCCCGCAGGAGTGGGCGTTCCTATGCAGCAGTTAGTGATTGACGTGATGATAAAAACGACCCACCCCGTCGCATAAGGAGCGTCACGAGTTGCCAAAAGAAGCCGAACGTCGAGTCGGTGCTATACGGCGCCTGGGCACCGACGTTCGGCTTCTTTCGGCAACTCGTATGTACGGCAAAAAAATAAATAAAAAGATCTGCATACTGTCAATGTTGGTAGTGAGCTGAATGTAATGTTAGAATTTTTTTTTAGGGTGAACCCCCGCTTTAAGCTTGGCTTGCATACACATGGTCACACAAAAGTTCTCTGAACTTCTGAGCGTTAAGAACGCGGTGACATACAACACTACGACGAGGTGAGAAAAAGAAGCTCAATGCTTCCGAGCATGCGTCGAATTGTTTCCAAGCATGCATGTTTTTTCCCCCCCTTCAGAATTCCATACAGACGAACAGATAGGATTTTTTTCCGTCTCAAAATTTGAGAACCTGCTCTCAAACTTTTGCTGACGGAAATTTCCGATGGAGCATACACACGGTCGGAATTTCCGGTGAAAAACTCACAGCAGACTTTTGCTGGTGGAAATTCTGCTTGTGTGTATGGGGCTCTGTCCAGCCCAGAGGAAAAAAAAAAAAAAAAAAAAGTTGTCCAAATTTCTACTTTAAAAAAGTGACACAGAAAGAATATTGAGTTACATTTGGACATTCAAAAGCAACCCAACTGGAGGTGTGGCAACAGAGAAGACAGAGCTAACAGCGCCAGGTAAACCAACAGGGTAACAGGAGGCTCCACAGAGCCGCCTGGAGAACCTTAGGACCAAAGCCGGTATCAGCTGGAACCTAAACATCCACCTAGTAACAAAAGGAATGTATGATCAGAAGAGGAGGTTGCGATTCTTTGTCGCTGTGGTATAACTTTCTGTTAGAGGCTGGCCAAATGTGTTCTCCATGGTCCCACTGTATGTAGGATGATAACCTCCCTCTCTCGCTCCCTAGATGGATGGACTAGGCACTATGGAATTTGTAGTGTTTTTAGCAATTTGTTAGCAAGGCATTTGAAAACACATTTCCCTTGTTCCTTACGTCATAAGGGAATGTGTGCATACTAGTGTTGCACCAATACTAAGCATTTGCTGGAGTACTTGTACAAATGCTCGGATACCTGTGGTGAGGTGCGATTTGAGCCCATACAAAATGAATAGGCTCAAATCACATGTGAATCAACAGGAATGCGGTGCGATTCCTTTCCGAATTGCATACCGTTTCCTGCACCGCTCCTGTGTTGTGAGTACGCGCGAGAGAGAGGTGTCCCCAATCGGCGCTCTCCTCAGCTCCCTGCACATTTCATAGACTCCTGTGCTATTCTAGCTTTTTAAAGATGGTGGCTGCCGTCTAGAGGAGCAGGCTTGTGCTGAGACAAGAATTCTCCTCTAGAGATTGGAAAGCTGGGAAGTGCACGTCCCTGCCATTCCCATCCTGTGACTCCCCCTCAGCAGTGAAATAAGTCCAGGCGAGAGTTGGCTCAGATGAGTGAAGCTCAGTGTCCGCTCCACCTGGCATCATGCGAGTGTCCAGGCTGGGGGTTGTCAGGCAATATGGTCAACTTTAATTATCTATACAGCATCACTACACCCCTCTCCACCCTCAATCACTGAACACCCCACTACCAGCTTATAATGCTTCCCCCTCAAGTCACCTCACATTGGCTGACATAGCACATTCGATTTGAAAAGGAATTGCACCGCATTCCTGTTCAAATCACATGCATACCAATTGGGAAATCCCCATGACTAAAACCCGGGGGGGGGGGGGGGGGGGGGAAGAAGCACGTTTGAGGCATGGCCCGGGGGGAGCCCAGGCTAAGGTTGTCTCTCTCATACTACCATGGTTGTGGGGCACCAGGGATCTTTCCTCTTCTTCTAGTGACTACAGGAGCTGCGACGAGCTCCATTCCTTTGCAGCATCACCCACACTACTCCCCATAGTGATCGAGCCTGAGTGGCACACTAAACAAACCATGGGTCCAAGTGTGCTGTGCCAGTTGCCGTCAGGGATCATATTCTGAAACGTTTTGATACATCGGAAAGCAATTTACATCAAATAAGGTCAGAGGACATCCTTGTACAATAACCTGGAGTTAACCACCACAGCCTAGAGGGAAAAAAAATAACTAATCCGTATTTTCCATAGGATTTGACATAAGTAGTAAATCAGCTGGCGAATCATTTGCCTTTTTTAAAATGGGCATGGCTGCTCCTAACGAAACTAGGACTAGGACATTTGACTTTGCTGAACCTACAGGATCTGTCATTTAAAAAGGAAATATTTGAGCTCCGAGCGTATTTAGGCATATTATAGTAGAGCCAAAACTCTTTTCGTTTTGGATAGGGAAGGGTTTTTTTTGTTCCTGTTGTATCTCATTGGGGAAGATTTCCTTTCACTTGTGAATAAAGGGAAAGCACCTCCTGCACTCGTCACCAGATTTCACAATCACATTGGACGCTTTCCCTTCTATTTCTGCTTGGTAATAAACGTTACCCCAGTGACATCTCTCTCCAGGTCAAATAAAGAAAGTGAATCTTCTCATGAGGGGCACAGACAGTAATAAACCGGACACAACCATCTCTAGGGTTTACAGAGAATGGTCCAAAAAATTAAAAAATATCCAGTGAGCGGCAGTTGTGTGGACCAAAATGCCTTATTGATGTCAGAGGAGAATGGGCAGACTGGTTCGAGATTACAAACAAATTATGCAGAATACAATCTTTGAACGCACAACACATTGAACCTTGAAGCAGATGGGCTACGGACAGCAGAAGACAACACCGGGTGCCACTCCTGCCAGCCAAGAAATGGAGGCTACAATTTGCACAGGCTCCCCAAAATTTGACAATAGAAGATTGTTAAAAACGTTGCCTGGTCTGAGGAGTCTCAATTTCAATTTGCAATAGTCAGATGATAGGGTACTGCCTTGCATCAATGGTTCAGGCTGGTGATGGTGTAATGGTGTGGGGGGACATTATCTTGGCACTTTGGGGCCCCCTAGTACCAAATGAGCATCAGTTAAACACCACAGCCTACCTGAGAATTTGTGTCCATCCCTTTATGACTACAGTGTACCTATCTTCTTTCCAGCAGGATAATGCACCATGTCACAAAGCTCAAATCATCCAACTGGTTTCTTGAACAGGCTAATGCAGGGCTCAACAAAATCTGGGCGCCTGGTCGCATTGCGACAAGAAAATGTGACTTGGTGCCTGCTGGTAATTTTGGCCGCTGCTTTGCAGCCTTCACAGAAGGAAGCTTAGGCCTGCAGAATTGCGACAAGAAATTGTGACCTGGCGCCCGCCGGTAATTTCGGCCACGGCTTTGCGGCCTTCACAGAAGGAAGCTTAGGCCTGCAGAAGGCCGCAAAGCCGCAGCCTCAATTATCTGCCAGTGTATTGTCACAGTTTGCTGCCTATCCTAGAATGCTCCGGAAGTCACGTGGCGGCCAACTGCGCATGCGCGATGCATTCCAAACGCAAATGCGATGCGTTCCAATGGATTCACGACAGTACACACCAGTGAAAGGCTCTTTCCTTAACATCCCCGTGGATTGGAGGATGTTAAAAAAAGAGCGAGGAGGCCGAGCGAGCGGAGAGAGCCGTCCGAGCGAAGCGCGGACGTGAGGCCGACTGGCCACTTTCCTTTAAATCCATGTCGCCCTGAATGCCGGGTTCGATGGAGTGTACTGTCGTGAATCCATTGGAACGCATCGCATTTGCGTTTGGAACGCATCGCGCATGCGCAGTTGGCCGCCACGTGACTTCCGGAGCATTCTAGGATAGGCAGCAAACTGTGACACTACACCGGCGGGGGAAGTGGGGGCGCACGGAGACACAAGATCCTGTGTCTCTGTGCGCCCTCCTCCGCGCAATCTCGGCAGGCCCGCGCCCGCCGGTAATTGAGGCGGCGGCTTTGCGGCCTTCTGCAGGCCTAAGCTTCCTTCTGTGGTGTGGCGCCACCTTGTGGTGGCCGTTGGCATTACAAGTAATACAGCAGTTCCAATGTGCCATCTCCTTCCCTCCAATTAGAACCCCCAAACATTATATATATTTTTTATTCTAACACCCTAGAGAATAAAATGGTGGTCGTTGCAATACTTTGTCACACTGTATTTGCGCAGCGGTCTTACAATCACACTTTTTGGGGAAAGAAATACACTTTTCTTAATTAAAAAAAAAAAATAAGACAACAGTAAAGTTAGCCCAATTTTTTCTTATATTGTGAAAGATAATGTTACGCCGAGTAAATTGATGCCCAACATGTCACGCTTCAAAATTGCATCCACTCGTGGAATGGCGACAAACTTTTACCCTTTAAAATCTCCATAGACGACGTTTAAAAAATTCTAAAGGTTGCATGTTTTGAGTTACAGAGGAGGTCCAGGGCTAGAATTATTGCCCTTGCTCTACCAATCGCGGCGATACCTCACATGTGTGGTTTGAATAGCGTTTACATATGCAGGTGCAACTCACATATGCGTTTGCATCTGTGCGCAAGCTTGGCGGGACGGGGAGTGCTTTCTGGCTCCTAACTTTTTTAGCCGGCTCCTAGATTCCAAGTAAATTTGTCAAACCCTGGGCCAATGGTTAACAGTCACCATATCTCAATCCAATAGAGCACCTTTGGGATTGGTTGGAATGGATAATTCGAATCATGAATGTGCAGCCGATAAATCTGCAGCAACTGCGAGATGCCATCATGTCAATATGGACCAAAATCTCTGACCTTGTTGAATTTATGCCAAAGAGTGAAGGCAGTTCTGAATGCAAAAAGGGTGTCCAACCCGGTACTAGCAAGGTGTAGCTAATAAAGTGGCCAGTGAGTGCAGATCATTTGCCCAATATCAGTATTAGAAACCCCTATGTGTTAAAGTGAATGTAAACCCGATTTTTTTTAAAAAAATTGCTGTCACAATGTAGAATATAGGATTTCCTATCATCTGTGCCCAGTCTTGCCACAAAGTTAATCCAGCTCTGAGCAATCCTCTTTTATTGTTCAGTGAGATAAATCTTGACAAACAGAAAAAACTTTTGTCAAATCCTCCCCCTTGCTGTGAGTGACAGGTTATTTACATATCTTATGCACTAGCTTGAGACAAGCATTATTTTTTAATTCCCACCCCCACTCCATTTCTGAAGTCATGCGGTTACTTTTCTGGATTTTGACTGGATGTTAGTGATCATAGCAGAATTTAGTGTTGTGTTTAGTGCATGTTGACAAGGGGAGTATAGAGGAGGGCGGGGAGTCTACTGACATTACGACTCCACCCACCAAGCTCCAGACAACAGACCCACCCAGAGAATCTGCAGTTTTTCAGTTCTTATAACAGACAGAGGGGAGACATTTGTCAGGTAAGGATACATGCAGGAGGCATCTATATCCTTATAGATCAGCACTATGGCAGTAGTTTAGAAAGGATGAGAGCCATCATATCCAAGAATTGGTAAGCTACAGTATAATAAAGGCTTGTTTTTAGGTTTAAAGTGTAAGTTCACCTTAGAAATCCCCACAGCTTTCACTCTTCCCTGCTGAGAGGACGGGCAACACGGGTTCTGATTGGACGGCGCCCTCCTGACGGGGTACATTTAGGAGATTAAGCTCTGTGGATTTTTAAGCCATGAGGCAGCTATACCGGGGCTCAGAATGGGAGATCGCCTTGCTGCAGGTCAGCGTGACCTGTGTAAAAGGTCCATACACGTGGTCGGACTTTTTGACAACGAACTTCAAAGTTAGCAGGCTTTCTAAAAAAATCCGACTGTGCGTACGCTCCATCAGACAAACTTTTTCAGTTTTCATCGGACAAAATGTTCGCTCTGCAAACTGACAAACTTTTCGGCAACAAAATTTCTACAGTGCAAAATCCTATCGTGTGTACAGAAGTCCATCGGACGTTAGTCCAAAGTACAAACACGCATGCTCAGAACCAATGTTAAAATCAACCAACAATAGCAGAAGTTGACCAAAGGGTGGCGGTAAAGAGCAGAAAAAACACGTTATTTTGGGAAAGTTTGCCGAAAAAGTCCTGCCGTGTGAATGCATACCAAGTTCACGTCCAACGCCTTTTAAACAAAAAGCCACGGAAAAGTTTGTTTGAAGTCCTATCGTGTGTATGAGGTTTAAAAATAACCTAAGGGCTTGTTTACACGGGCGGACCGTATGTCCGATTTTTCATCCATCCGTGTACGGATGAAAAAGGGACATACATTCATTGGTCCCTATGAGATTGCATGTGTCAACGGGTGAACATCCGCTGACACCCGATCTTACCCGGTTCCACAATCCTCCGGTTCTGCAGTCGGAGGAAACCCCTATTTTTCCATCCGTCTGTGGATCGGGTGAACACGGACAGGCGGTCCGTGTTCATCTGATCCCCCCCATAGAGGAGAACGGAGAAAAGACAGGGCGGTCCCTGAACAGTGTGCGGGGACCGCCCTGTCATCTGCCGGCTTAGCGGAGCAATCCCCGCTGAGAAAGCGGAGGTTCACGGGGCCGATCATCACCGATCCGTCCCGTGTGAAAGAGCCCTTACAGATTTTAATACTGCTTTAATGTACAATTTTAGAAAACGCAGGTTCACAACGAAGAAGAGGTTCTAATTTTCACACCACCATAAAAAATGAGGAATCCACAATATCCACTTCTACAAAAATTATATATTACACACACTTTATTATTTTAAGCAAATATCCTTTTTCCCATGCATTTTCAGCAGCACTTCTGGCTACGGCCACCTAGGTGATGTCGTCACTAGGCGATTCGCAAGGACTCCTGGGATAGCGGCGTCGTGTATCCCAGGAGTCCATGTGAATCTCCCAGTGATGAAATCTTGCATTATATCCAGAACGGAAATTATGCAAGCGGACATTTTTGCGCCTGATCTCCCGGAATTTGGGGACCCGGTACCGGCTGGCCCGTAGGTCCTGGACCCCAAACTTGGCACACATGTAGCCCCACTCTTCCTCTACAAGTGTGTAAAGTTTGTTGTCCAAACTACGGCCAGGGGGGGTAGATTTTTCAAAGCCGGACACCCCTTCCATAGACTTCCATGTTTAACAGCAATCTCTCCGGTGACTTTGGGGACCCGGTACCGGCCAGTCATAGGTCCCCTGGACCCCGGAACTTGAAACACATCTAGCCCATTTCTCCTCTACAAGTGTGCAAAGTTTGTTGTCTGGGGGACCAACGGCTGAAGAGCACAGATTTTTCAAAGCCGGGCACCCCTTCCATAGACTCCCACGTTAAATGTCAGTCTAGTCATGGACACAGTAAGGCCGCGTACACACGATAGGATCGCCAGAGGAGAACGGTCTGAATGACCGTTTTCATCAGTCCAAACCAATCGTGTGTAGGCCCCATAGGTTCTTTAACCTTCGGTCAATAAAAATCAGAACTTGCTTTAAAATTGAACCGATGGACGCCTAACCGATAGGTCAAAATCGGTTAAAAATATGCGCATACTCAGAATCAAGTCGACGCATGCTTGGAAGCATTGAACTTTGTTTTTTTCAGCACGTCGTGTTTTACGTCACCGCGTTCTGACACGATCGTTTCTAACCAATGGTATGTAGGCGCGACGGACCATCAGTCAGGTTCATCGGTTAACCGATGGCAATCGGTCAGGTTCATCGGTTAACCGATCGTGTGTACGTCAGGTTCATCGGTTAACCGATCGTGTGTACGCAGCCTAAGGCATGGGCACAGTGAGGCATGCAGATGGACACTCTAGGCTTATACTCGAGTCAATACATTTTCCCAGTTTTTTGTGGTAAAATTAGGTGCCTCGGCTTATATTCGGGTCGGCTTATACCCAAGTATATACGGTATTTGGGGGACTGGAACTCCTCTTTAAGGATCTTCATCATTATCCAAACTCAATTGAAATTCTGCAGATTTGCAAGCAAAGCATTTATCCTTTTAAAGCGGAGTTCCACCTAAAAATGGAACTTCCGCTTAACCCACTCCTCGCCCCCTTTCATGCCACATTTAGCATGTCATTTTTTTTTGGGGGGGGGGGGGGGGGAGTGGGGGCTTCAGGAGAAGGGGACTTCCTGTCCCACTTCCTTCTTCCGCCGAGGGGCTGGTAAGGCGATTAGCTTAATCGCCTTATTGCAGCCCCTCCCTGTAGGCGAGTGCCTGTCCAATCAGACGGCGCCGTGCGCGCATGCGCAGTGCCGCTCGCGCATGCGCAGTGGGTGCCCGGCCGTGAAGCCGAAAGCCGTCACTGCCGGGTGCCCACACTAGGAATGAAGACGCCGGCCGGTGAGGGGGGCCGAGGAGCGGAGCCCTCGGCCGGCGCGTCGCTGGAGCCGTGGAGCAGGTAAGTGTCTGTTTATTAAAAGCCAGCAGCTACACTTTTTGTAGCTGCTGACTTTTAATAAACTTAAAAAAAGGCTAGAACACCCCTTTAAGGTTACAGTGGTAAGGAACAAAACAGTAAAAGTTACCATAAGATATCAGTTCCTGTAGCCCTACTACTGATATAGGAACCAAATCCCCTATTGGTTTACAAAATGGAGGCTAGGGAGCACATAGAGGAGGGGGGGCTACGTTTTCTATTAAGTATCTTTTTTAGAACTGAAGTTCCTAAACACTGAAGAGATTACAAACAGATGTGTCTACATCTGGCACTTCTTCTCCCTCCTCCCACAGTGTTACAAGAGCTAGATATTTCTATAAAGATGTAGCGCTGGCTTAATGATTGAGGAAATCTTCCATGACGGGGATGTCAGAACGATGAGTACAAGTCTTTCCTGGCCAATCTGTCAAAGTTAACATTAAAAGAAAAAAAAAAAAAAACAAACACACACACACAACATAGAAACAGAAATGTGCTTTTAATAGCAAGTTCCCAGAATAGATCAGTTTTGCTCAAAATCTGGAAATATATATCAGTGGTAAACTTACTTAACCTTAAGCTAAATGGTCAGAGATGTAGCCTGCCACATGTACACGTAGTAGTCTTGTGAACACATATCAGCTGTCTCCCTAGGCCGGCCTCTCAACCTTTTTACCCCAGAGGAACCCCTGGAGAAAAAAGAAAAAAAGAAGTGCAGATTTCAGGAAACGCCCTGATAAACGTTATTTGGCATCTGTAGCAAATTTGATACCCAGGGCAATTCATTTTTTACACTCCCCTGCTCTATACACATTTTTAGTAATATTCATTACTGCGCCGTCCGTGGGGGTATCCCAGTGCGCATGCTTCAAATTAACCCACAACAAGCCAATGCTTTCGACGTGAACGTAATTCTACGCAAAGCCCTATTCGCAAACGACGTAAAATTTTCAAAATTCGACGCGGGAACGACATCCATACTTAACATTGGCTGCGCCTCATATAGCAGGGGTAACGTTACGCCGAAAAAAGCCTTACGTAAACGACGTAAAAAAATGCGCTGGCCGGACGTACGTTTGTGGATTCGCGTATCTAGCTAATTTGCATACTCGACACGGAAATCGACATAAGCGCCACCTAGCGGCCAGCGTAAATATGCACCTTAGATCCGACGGCGTACTAAGACGTACGCCAGTCGGATCTAGCCCAGTTTCAGGCGTATCTTGTTTTGTGGATACAAAACAAAAATACGCCGGAGCAACCTAGCAGTTACGCGGCGTATCAATGGATGCGCCAGCGTAACTTCTTTGTGGATCTGGCCTTCTAACTACCAACAAGAATGAGGGTCCTTGCATTTAAAGAGCACCTGTCATTTCAGATCCACTATGGTATTCACTCACCTTGTGGTGTCACTGCCGCATCACCAGCCATCCCATTAAAATGAACGGGATGGTCATTGAGTCAACAGCAGGTCAGAGGAGCCGCTGCAATTGGATTTAAACCAAGCCTTTTTACTAGCAATTTAAAATCAAATCCACCCTGGTGCCATGCAGGTCAGACAGTCCCCTCTGCTCTAATACATCATAGGTGTCAAACACAAGGCCTGCGGGCCGAATCCAGCCCTCCAGGCCATTTCATGTGGCCCTCGAACCTCTCCTGCAGCCCTCCTCCGATCCTCCTCCAGACCCTTACTTTTTGCTTTAAAGCAATGCATCCAGCTTCTTCCCAGCAGTAGCATAAGAAAGAGTGGGGGACTCAACTTCTGATGGTGGGGTGGCTCTTGACATCTAATATAAGGAGAGGGGGTGTGCTGGACATTTAATCTTACAGATACAACCGGCCCTTTTTAACCTTTTTGTACCTGTACGTGTCTCTTTAAGCCCAGCCGTGGGGTCCTAAGCTCCGTGACCGCGGGACCTGATCGCCGCCGGTGTCCCGCGATAGGTCACCGGAGCTGAAGAACGGGGAGAGGTGTGTGTAAACACACCTTCCCTGTTCTTCACTGTGGCGGTGTCATTGATCCATCTGTTCCCTAATATAGGGAAAGACGATCAATGACGTCACATGTCCAGCCCCGCCCCCCTACAGTTAGAAACACATACGAGGTCACACTTAGCCACTAGGGGGCACTGTAGGGGTTAACTCCTAAACTGCAATTGTCATCACAGTAAACAATGCATTTTATAGCATGTTTTTGCTGTGAAAATGACAATGGTCCCAAAATTGTCCGATGTGTCTGCCATAATGTCGCAGTCACAAAAAGAAAAAAAAAAAAATTATTAATACAAATGCAATAAAACGATCCCCTATATTGTAAACGCTATAAATTTTTCGCAAACCAACTGAAAAACACTTATTGCGATTTTTACCAAAAACATGTAGAATACGCATCGGCCTAAACCGAGGGAAATTTTTTTTTTTTTTTTAATATATATTTTTGGGGGGATATTTATTATAGCAAAAAGTATATTGCATTTTTTTCAAAATTGTCGCTCCATTTTTGTTTATAGCGCAAAAAATAAAAACCGCAGAGGTGATCAAATACCACCAAAAGAAAGCTCTCTTTGTAAAAAAAAAAAAAGGACGCCAATTTTGTTTGGGAGCCACGTCGCACGACCGCGCAATTGTCAGTTAAAGCGACGCAGTGCCGAATGGCAAAAAGGGGCAAGGTCCTTAACCTGCATAATGGTCCGGGTCTTAAGTGGTTAAAGGGGAAACATAATGCTGGATGCGGCCCATGATGAAATTGAGTTTGACACCACCGATATACATTATGAACTATTTAGCATATAAACAATTCACTGGTGCAGAACTATTGCACACAAATACTGCTCCGGTGTGTTCAGCTCAGAGTGCTGCCATCATGCCACGCAGAGAATAGACATGTTGCAGCCAGGCTCTGAATTATACAAACTAGAATAGTATTCAATACATTGGTCTAAAGTAAGGGTCTTTAAACTACGGCCCTCCAGTTGTTCAGGAACTACAATTCCCATCATGCCTAGTCATGTCTGTGAATGTCAGAGCTTTACAATGCCTCATGGGATGTGTAGTTCCGCAACAGCTGGAGGGCCGTAGTTTGAGGATCCCTGGCAAATTGTAGCTCATTTGTGGAGTACTCACAGCGTGACATGCAGTATTTACATCTACGATTCCAAGTGGAGATGAGCAATGGTGCCCTCCATTCCTAAAGCCTGGCAGCACACAGCCTACAGAGAACCTCAGGAGCTGCATCCACAAGCAGTTGCCAAGATACACTCATATGTCGTGTATGTGTGACTCAGTTCTCATAGGGATCGTCTGGTGACGGAACCAAATCAATAACCATACACGGTGTGAATTACAAACGTGAAAATGTGCAATATCGCACTACCTGAAGTTCCTCTCTTCACAGCATCATGTAAAAGATATCATTATCATTTTACCAAATGGTGGTAGAAAGTTTTAGTTCTGCTGCTAACAAAAGCAAGCTATAGCACATAGGCCTTTGCAATGTTAGACCACTTAAAGGCCAGGCCTTTCTCTGACATTTGTTGTTTACAAGAAAAAATAAGTATTTTTTGCTCGAAAAATTACGAGGGACCCCCAAACATACATATACACACACACACACACACACATTTATATATTTAGCAGACACCCTAAAGAATAAAGTAGGGTTGTCCCGATACCGAGTATTTGCGGGAGTAAATACCCCCGATGCCTAAATAGAATACTTGCCCCCCCGCCGTCGTATATCGCAAAGCCGCCGCCGCGTTAATCACCGCGCGGGGAACATTAGAGTCAGCTTTCGTTTGAATAGCCGTTTTCCCCGCCTCGCATAGACACTCCCCCATGCTCGGGATTGGACGGATCTGTCCAATCGCGAGCAAGGGGGGGTGTCTCTATACACAGCGCGGCAGGGAAAACAGCTATTCAAACGAAAGCTGACTGTAATGTTCCCAGTGCGGTGATTAACGCGATGGCGGCATCATTTAGGTACGGGGGACATGGCTGCAATATGTTTGGGGACATGGCTGCGTATATGGGGGACATGGTTGCAATATGTTTGGGGACATGGCTGCATATGTTTGGGGACATGGCTGCATATGTTTGGGGACATGGCTGCATATGTGGGGGACATGGCTGCATATGTGGGGGACATGGCTGCAATATGTTTGGGGACATGGCTGCAATATGTTTGGGGACATGGCTGCATATGGTGGGGGACATGGCTGCATATGGTGGGGGACATGGCTGCATATGTGGGGGGACATGGCTGCATTTGGGGACACATTTAAAAAAAAGTATCGGTATTCGGTATCGGCGAGTACATAAAAAAAAAGTATCGGTACTTGTACTCAGTCCTAAAAAAGTGGTATCGGGACAACCCTAGAATAAACTGTCAGTCATTGCAATATTTTATGAAACGCTGCATTTGCGCAGTGATCTTTCAAGCGCGATTTTTTGGGAAGGAAAAAAAAAAAACACTAACCACTTCAATACCAGGCACTTGCCCCCCTTCCTGCCCAAGCCCATTTTCAGCGCGGTTTAAATGACAACTGCGTGGTCATGCTACACTGTACCCAAACAGAATTTTTATCATTTTGTTCCCACAAATAGGAGCTGTCTTTTGGTGGTATTTGATCACATCTGCTTTTTTATTGCATAAAAAAAGACAGAAAATTTGGAAGAAATCTTTTGTTTCTATTATAAAATGTTGTAAATAAGTAAGTTTTCTCCTTCACTGATGGGCACCGATGAGGTGGCACTGATATGCACTAAAAGGCTGCACTGCTGGGCACTGATATGCATCACTGTTAGATGGCACTGGCAGGCATTGTGGATGGGCACTGATTGGCAGCTGCCTGGGCAGATTGGCATTTCCCTGGTGGTCTAGGTGGCATACCTGGTGGTCCAGTGGGGTGGCCATCTCTGGTGGTCCTGGGTTGATAAACAATCAGTACAGACCCCCCTGTCAGGAAAGCAGCCGATCGGCTCTCCTCTACTTGCGACTGTCAGATACGAGTGAGGAAAAGCCAATCAGCGGCTCTTCCTGTTTACATTGTGATCAGCCGTGAGTAGACATGGCTGATCACGTGGTAAAGAGCTTCCGTCAGAGGCTCTTTACAGAGATCAGTGTAGCAGTATGGCAGACCGCACCACCGATCTCTGCGATGAACGCCCCATGGGTGCGCGGCGCCGTTATCCTGCTGGATGTCATATAACGTCCAGTCAGGATAACGCTACCACCGCGCGGCCGTCATTTTGCTATAGGCTGGGCGGAAAGTGGTAAATATATATATATATATATATATATATATATATATATATATATATTAGGGCTGTGGAAATTAACTATTAATTCATCGATTAATCTTAAATTTTTTGATCGATCAAAATTTTTTTGGATTGGTACTCGCCTCTCGGCCAGCTTCCGGGCCTTCAGGGAGTTCCATCGAAGATCCGGTGACGTCACGGACACCAGTGGAGCTTGCCGTGTCCATCTAAAGGGCTCCTTTGCTGTGCCTTCATATCTGCATGCCGGCGGGACCTTACTATCTTCCACACGCAAGGGCTGTTACACTTCCCTCTATCAACCTGGGATTCTATAGCCATCCACTGGGAGTTGTGATAGTTCCCTTCACGGGACATCTACATGCCGACGGACTGATGTTAAGCCCTCCTCATCTGGATTCAGCAGTGGTATCGTTGTACACATGTTTATACCAGTATCATACTTGGCTACATGTTTTTATGACTGCTTTTGCTACCATTTGGTATTACTTGCACAATTTTTACAGTTAATGTAGCTACATCGACTTTATCTCCAGTGCAATATTTATTTTGTTACCTACTTGAAGACTATAAAAGTTTTAATGCTATTCCCATCGAGCGCTGCCTTTGTGTGTTTTTTGTATCCTGCTATCCATTTTTCCATTGGTTGGTAGCTGCACTGGGAATCAGCCTGGAAGATCAGCTAAAAGTAGTTGGATCTGTATGTGTGTTCTAATTAATCGAAATTAGGCGAATAATCGATTAAAAAAAACAAAAACAAAAAAAACGATTAATCGAAACACAAAAATTTTGATCTGTAACAGCCTATAATATATATCCCACACATTCTCTGCATCAAGGTAAAAACCCCTTCAATGACAGCTTCCCCAGCCCAATCTCAAACCAGTGCTGTGCAAGTCTACAGCAGCACTGCTCTTCTCTCTCCTCAAGCTCGGCAGAAACCTGAACCACTGGCTTCTGCGGCAGTCAGCCATTGGCTGAGCCCACATGAGTGCCCCCATAGCAAGCAATTTGCTTTGGGGGCACTCAAAGACTAGGAGCCAAAACCACTGGCTGGGGACCCCAGAAGAGGAGAATCTGGGCTGCTCTGTACAAAAGTACTGCACAGAGCTGGTAGTTATAACCCGTGTTATTTTGGATAAAGAACAAAAACAAACACACACTTTTACAACTACTTTAATTTTTATATGTTGTTTTTTGCATATGGACAAGTGAACTGACAGGAGGTACAGCAGTGGCTCTGCCCTATCAGACTATACATGGTAAAATATGTAGCTATGCAGTAGGCACATACGCCCCCACCTGTGCAGTGCATGTACTATATTGTTAGTTGTTCAGCTATTAGGCAACAGAAATCCACTAAGTATTATCGCTATTTGGCAAATACTACTTTTTCTTCTAATGACAATTCCCTTTTCGCTGATCTAAAGCCACAGTCAATTGACACTCCAGTTAAAGTCTTCTCTGCTCTTCTGTTTACATCCTTGCATGACCATGTCACTGCCTGTGTAGGATCCAGAGTGACATCAGCATGGGGGACTACCAGGGACCAGGTGGCACATCTGCAGCACTGGATATGCAGCCTCACTGCCCCAGAAATGCCACAGTTGAGGGCACAGCAGACTTCAAACGAGTATCTTGCTTCACAGGTTACAAAAAATAAATATAAAAATCTCGCAGTATGTGTTGGGGGGCACCCCATGTATAATCATACTACCCATGGAATTTACTTTTGCAGTGTGGGAATCATTCCGATTGGTGGTTAACAGCCGCTGTAATTTTGATAAACTATGCCAGTTTGCGATTAGAAACGTCACTTTTAAATTGAATCATCACAAATTAGAGTGCATGTTTAATAGCACATGTATTTACCTTTATTCTTTCAGACCTACACGGCAGTTATTTTATTAGGAGGATAAATATACACAACTATACCTAATGTAGGTGCAACTATTACATCTACCGGTGCTCCTGGAAAGAAAACAGGGGCTCATAGTGAATAGCCATGAATCGCCTTGTCCCGTGTTCCCCTCCCTGGACCCTTGCCTGTCTCTTAACTACTGCCGCAGCAAAGCGGTTACAAGTGTGCATTAATGAAAACGCACACACACACACAATATACATGCATAGTACTCATCTGAGAATACTTGCCTTTACTGGTGTGACCTTGCCCTGAGTTCAGCGAAGACTAGTGCTATAGGCTGCATTAATCATTAAAACTGCAGTGATGATGAACACAGAAGGTATAATGAAGCTGCACTTAGATGTATTCTACACTACTGCTGTCCTCATATGCACTCATGTGTATTAATGTTTCATAGGCTTACCTTTGAGCAGAAGGATATAAAACAGTGCTATCATATGTACATTTTAAAAGATACATATTCTGCACAAATTACAGTATGCTACATAAAAGCTTTAGGCAGAATTTTATTGTCCGACTGCAGCGGGGGGGGGGCTTGGATCGATCGATATTTGTCAGGGCCGATACCAATGTTTTGCCCGATAGCAGGTGCCGATATTTTGTACATCACCGCCATCTCCCACCCAGATGCAGCATGTCACTTGCCACCCACCACCCAGATGCAACATGCCACCCACCACCCAGATGCAGCTTGCCACCCAGATGCATGTCACTTGCCATCTGCCAACCATATGCAGCTTGTCACTACTTACACTACTTCTGGCAGCCTCTTCTGAGGGAGTAAACTTGCACATTCGGGCAGCGAGAGGTGACATAACTGTTTGCTCGCCCGCAGCTGCAGATCTGTAAAGAGCAGCTTTTCGCAGCCCTGCTGTAGGGGCGGAACAGCGATGCGGGAAGTGAGAGATGTCATCCCACTTGCTGCCCGCCGCACTGCTGACAGAGATGCAGCGAGCTCCGCGTGGGGACAGGGGGAGGAGGCCTGACCAATATCTGTAGGTTTGACCGTCTATTATATAAAAAAAAAATGGAAAATTGGCCCCCAATTATTCAGCTATCTCGATAATCAGTCGATCACTAGTGTGATATTCTAGGAAATTCCGTTTTTCCATGTTATATAAAGTCATGTAATGGACACACTGAACTGATGTTAAAATGCTTTGTAATCATACTTCCACAGCATGAAGCCACACTTTCAGTATGACTGGATCATGCAAAGCACAATTTAAACCAACATTTCGCTGTATCCATTTGCATGCTCCATATGTGAAGTACAACCAAGCATCCAGCTGCTTTTGCCATTACATTGCCCCCATGTGCCCCATGACATCTTTCTCCCACAAACACGTTGCAGCTTTAGGTTACTCATGTATCGTGCCCCTTGTTGAGTTACTATGAATCCCAAAACTGTGCCTCTTCCAGACAGATGTTTTCAAGCAGCAAGTCTCAAAGGACAAGGCTTAGGCTTGCCTTAAGACAGCTGTCATTATATTTATTTTGTTTTAGGATTGTGCTCGGTTTTTGTTTTTTGCTTTTACAATTGGAAAGTAGTGGAGTACATGAAACGGTGAGAAAAGGGTGACTGGAGCCATCAGCCATGAATGGCATTTCTCAGTAATGAAGTGTCCTAAAGACAATTGGCTAATGACTAGGAAATTCTTAAGCAGTGTGTTCCAGCTGTATAGTTTCCTCTGCTGCCTTCTCCCATGCTAAAAATGTAAACACTTCAGCCCTATTCACACTGATAGTGGCATACGGGTCTTTAGAGACTTTAATGCATGGGCTGATTTACTAAAACCAGAGAGTGCAAAATCTGGTGCAGCTCTGCATAGAAACTAATCAGTTTTTTTTTTGTCAAAGCTTAATTGAACAAGCTGAAGTTAGACGCTGCACCAGATTTGATATTCTCCAGTTTACCTGTGTTTAGGTGCAATAAGTTAACAGGAGTTCAGATTTCGGAGCCTGTAAAAGGACATTAAAGTGGAAGTAAACCCTCCTATCGTTTTCAGCCAAGGAAGCTGCCATCTTGGCCTCTGTTTAATCTGCAACTGCCATGGTGCTGCACATGTGATCAGTTATGAAACCAGCCATTGGATGGTTTGACAGTTTGGTTGAGAGCACAAGCAAATGTGACAGCTAGCATTTCCGGCATGACGGGAATGTTTACTGTTTTTTTGGAACTTTCAAATCGATGGGTTTACTTCCGCTTTAAGCCTCCACCCGTTTGACAAATACAGCCTAAAAACTAGGTATATTTAGGTGCCAGAGAGGCACGAGTGCAGTTTACTGCCCGCTGACAGCAGACTGTCATTGACAGTGACAGGCTAAAATATATAGCAGCTGTATGCTGTTCTGAGCAGTGTACACATACAAGCCCCCAAGTCTCTAACTATACAGCCCTGCATGCAGTCATTGCCATTTCAGCCTGGCATGGATTTCAACAAACTGCTATCAGCAGACTACAAGCTGAAATCATGTCTCCTGGGCACTGAAATGCTAGTTTTTACACTGCCCGTGGACATGAGGCCGTAGACCCAGGAGAACTTGAACTGGTAATCATAACATTTGTTTATACTCCCCAAGTAATTTTACCTTTGTTTACATCAGGCATGTCCAAAGTCTGGCCTGCAAGACAATTGTGGCCCATGTCCTGGTTTATTATGGCACCCCCTGGTAATTTGGAGAGATATTCTATAATATCTCTCTCTTTTGTAGCCCCCAGGCCCACAAAAGATATATACCGTATTTATGGGCGCTGCCTCGGAGGGAATAGGACGTGTGCCGTCAGATTACATACAGGAGAATCTGTTTACTCTGCGGCGTCTGCAATAGGAAATCCCATCTCCTGGGCTGCCATTGGACGACTGTTCTGTCTATCATAGGAGGCGGGACTTTGTATTAAAAAGGCAGAGTAAACAGGAGATTCTCCTGTATGTAATCTGTCGGTGCTCGTCCCATCCCCCTCCAAGGCTGCAGATGGTCATCGACCAGGCTGCACTAATGGCAATTGGTGAGGCTGCATTCATGGGCACTGACCCTTATTTTGCTTCACAGTTGTTCATTTAAAATAAAAAATAAATCCTGAAACTTTCCTCTTAAAGTGAAGGTGCGTGTTATATGTCCAATAAATACGCCAAATAACACGCCCAAGCTCATCCTTGGCCCTGAGCGGCGCTCTGGGATTGGTTGGGGGCCACAGAAGAGAACAAACTTACATAGATACATACCTGAGCTCATCTCTTCACCACACACAGCCACAAAGGCAAGAGAATTCTTGTTGGGCAGTGTATTAGTTGCTCGGACGAACACACTTAGAACTAATTTTAATGGTTCAAAGAATGTCAGGCAAAATGGTCGGCCCTCGTGTATGTCCACTTCATCAAATCTGGCCCTCTTTGAAAAAAGTTTGGACACCCCTGGTTTACATAAACCAAATGCAGGAGGCTAGTGTGAATGTAGGCCAAGGAGTATTGCCCAATGTGTTGACACAAAACTCGTTAAGCATACCTAAAAAAGTTTAAAAGCGGAGATTGAGCCCCAACCAAAAAAATTTAAGTCAGCACCTACAAATACTGTAGCTGCTGACTTTTACTATTAGGGCACTTACCTGTCCAGGGATCCCAGTAACCTCACCCTAACAGATTCTTGAATAGGCAGACAAGCAAAGCTTCCCCATTTGGGTGCTTTAGTTCCCCCCAAAATTAGTACAAGGGACAATACTTACATTGAATGAGATGTGTCGTTTGGACTGCGGCCCCCCCCCCTCCTCCCTCAGTGGCATTATTCCAGTGTTGTATGGGCCAATACAAGCTGCTGGATCAGTCAGGCACTGGTTAATGATTTCACCTATTAAAGCTGTATCATTCCTTGCTGCACTGAAAAGCACCCTATGAAGGGTGGTGCAGTTGTGTGCGAGTTTTTAGAACCCCATAATCCTGCATGCATCTGAAGCAACACTTTTTGGCATATGTTCCAATGTCGGCTTCTCAATTTCTTTTGCGATATTTACGGTAATTTAAAAAAAAAAAAAAAAAATTGGAAAAGAAAAGCGCTCCATACATGGAGGTGTCAGATGTTTCATTTATTTGCCCGTCCACCATTCATAAAAGCACTTTACTAAACTGCAACTCCAAATTGCTTTGACTCTGGCCACACATTAGGGCTCCCAAGGCATTCCGAAGAGAATTAAAAGCAATTGGCGGGCAAAAATAGCAGCTCATCATCACATTATTACTGTGAACATTACTAATACAGGTCAGCCACTAACACCAGTGTAATGGTTAGACTTCAGATCCAAGAGATGACTAAAAATATTACTTTAAAAAAATCAGTCCTTCCAAATTTGAAGAACAGGAAAAAAAAAAAAAAAGGCTGTGTGAAGGATTGTTTACTTTTTCTGTTGGACCAGGACACAATGTCTTTGCCTTCTTTCCAAGCACAATCCATTTGAAATATGGACAGGACAACACGTTGATGTCACACTAAGGTTAAGCCCAGATGGAACGCCTCTAGTACAAGATGCATGCCAGGCCAGCCCAAAAGCAGCTCAGAGTCGCCTATACTTATGTTGCTGTCTGAAAAGTGAGATACATCATTACATTTTTCTTCTATCTAAAAAAAAAAAAAAAAAAAAAAAAAAAAAAAAACAAAACTTAAACTTGTTGTTTTCATACAAGGATGTCTGCAGCAGGGGAAAAAAAATAAAAAAAGACACACACAAATGTACGTCTCCAGTCAACTAGTTAGATACACAAACTTTATTCTGTGTATCTAATCAAATACCTGCAAAAATCCTGAAGCAGAATGTCGCAGGTCATGTGTTCAAGGCCTGCCTAATCAACACGTATAATACTGCATAACGTTGCAAAACCGTCCGGTTCACACCAAGACTGAGATGCATGTACAGCAGGAAGTGGTGTCAGACCTCAAGCACACAGACAATTAGCATGTCTGCTGTGCCCCCAACACATTCCGGTGTCTTGTCGAGCTAGTTCCCCCATCGATATGGTTCCCTGCTTGACAGATGAAGCCTATGGAAATCTCCGAACATGATCAGCTGTACACGGCGCATGCGCATCATCCAGGCTCATTCCTTAACATCCCTGTGGACTTGGAGGATGTTAAAAAAAAAAAAAAGAGCCAGGAGGCCGAGCGAGCGCAGCAAGCCGGCCGAGCGAAGCAAGGCCAAATGGCCACTTACAGCGAATTCCACGTCGCCCTGGACCTGTTGCTACAGCTGATCAGGTTCGGTCGTTTCCGTCGGCTCGGATTGCGCCTGCGTTATAATTAATTGAAAAACAAAAAAAACAACCTAACACGAAAATTTGTATCAGTAACTAATTATATATATATATATATATATATATATATATATATATATATATATATATATATATATATATTTTTATTATATCTTTTTATTGACAAATACTGAAACCCTCTTGGGGATGGCAATCACCAGAGCTTTACAGGTTGCCATTGGAGTCCTCTTCCACTCCTCCATGACAACATCACAAAGCTGGTGGATGTTCGAGACCTTGCGTTCCTCCACATTCCATTTGAGGATGGCCCACAGATGCTCAATAGGATTTAAAGCGGGGGTTCACCCTATCGACGGGAAAAAAATTTTTTTTTTTCTTTTACCTTAAAATCAGGCATTGTAGCGCGAGCTACAGTATGCCTGTCCCGAATTTTTTACCCCCGTACTCACCTTGTAGTCGTCCATCGAAGATACCGGGGAATGGGCGTGCCTATGGAGACGGAGGATGATTGACGGCCGGCTCTGGCGTGTCACGCTTCTCCGGAAATAGCCGAAATAGGCTTGGTCTTCACGACGCGTGCGCATAGCCTGTGCGCAGGCGCCGTGAAGAGCCGAGACCTACTCCGGCTGTCTTCGGGGAGAGTGACGTGCCAGGGCCGGCCGTCAATCATCCTCCCTCTCCATAGGCACGCCCATTCCCCGCGGGAGCCGAAATCTACGATGGACGACTACAAGGTGAGTACGGGGTTAAAAAAATCGGGACAGGCATACTGTAGCTCGCGCTACAATGCCTGTCTCGATGGTAAAATGTGGTGGGGGGGGGGGGGGGGGGGTGAACTACCGCTTTAAGGTCTGGAGACATCCTTTGCCAATCACCTTTACCCTCAGCTTCTCTAGCAAGTCAGTGCTCGTCTTGGAGGTGTGTTTGGGGTCGTTATGTTGGAATACTGCCCTGCTGCCCAGTCTCTGAAGGGAGGAGATCATGCTCTGCTTCAGTATGTCACAGTACATGTTGGCATTCATGGTTCCCTCAATGAACTGTAGCTCCCCAGTGCTGGCAGCACTCATGCAGACCCAGACCTTTACATTCCCACCACCATGCTTTACTGTAGGCAAGACACACTTGTACTCCTCACCTGGTTGCCACCACACAAGCTTGACACCATCTGAGCCAAAATAAGTATCTTGGTCTCACCAGACCACAGGACACGGTCCCAGTAATCCATGTCCTTAGTCTGCTTGTCTACAAACTGTTTGCGGTCTTTCTTGTGCATCATCTTTAGAAGAGGCTTCCTTCTGGGATGACAGCCATGCAGACCAATTTGACATACATACAATTTCTAGCAAGCAAAAACAGTTTTTTACTTGTAAACAAATGCCAGAAAAATCCTGGCCTTCAAGTGGTTAAATAAATGCGATTCTTAAAGTGGTTGTAAAGCCATTTTTTAAACGTTTACCTACAGGTAAGCCTATAATAAGGCTTACCTGTAGGTATAGAGAATATCTCCTAAACCTGTACGGTTTAGGAGATATTCCCCTCGCAATGCGCCGCTGCAATTGCAGCGGCGCATGCGCTGGGGGGATCCTCGGCTAAAGGACTGGTACCCGCCGGACCTTGCCGAATTGAAGTCTCCCGCGCGAATGCGCGGGAGTGACGACATCACCGCTCCAGCCAATCACAGTGCTGGAGCGGCGATACCCGGAAGACACGCCGAGTCAAAAGGACATCTCGCTCGGTGTGGACCAGGTAAGTTCTCTTCTCCTCGTTCCGAGGTAAGTATTTCATAATGAGCTAGTATGCAGTGCATACTAGCTCATTATGTCTTTTGCCTTGCAGGTGTAAATAAAAAAAATAAAAAATCCATATGCAGGTATACAACCGCTTTAAATCACATTTCCAGTGCAGGACTTGAGAACTGCAGGCACATACAGACACACAAGCCACAAAGAGCAACAGTTGTGTCTCCTCTTGTATAGTATAGGGATATGTTGGTCCTTTTAAGATACAATCATGTCCATTCTAAGAATCCCTCTGGCCAGCTCCAATAATCTCTTTACTAGCTTTTAAATTATTAACTACAAAATGAAAATCTCCATTAGACAATTTTTTTTAGTTAAAAAACAAACGTGGACCGTACCGTTGGCATTTAAAAGCCGTTCTGTTAAAAAAGTACAGAAGGTTAATACGTTAGTAAAAACAGACCTCATCTATTAGAATAGCCGTGCTTTCACACACAGCGTACAAGCTTATGTATACATTCTATGCCTCACAACTGACTGGATTAGTGCTGGAGCAGCCTATCAGGGTAAGCCGTCTCTGGAGAAATGGAAAGCGATTGGTCACGTTAATGAATCGCTTGCTGCAATTGTATTGCGATAGTCAAAAAGCTATTTTTGGTGTTTGTCATTCAGAATGTGGTGGACTCGGGGTCAGTGACAGCTGACAGATCTTACATCGGTGCATTTTAGATGTTAGAAGTTTCAGCCAGCTTTCAATCTGTCACTATATTCTGTATAATGATGAAAACTCACCTCTCCGCTAAATCCTGTCACAACGGTATGTTATAATTTGTACTGCATGCACTGTATTGATTGTATCTACCAATGGGGAGGACTTCAGTCACGGCATCTCTATCCTGCACTAACAGATGGGAAAAAATAAAACACGTCATTATGCCTTTCCTTCCTCATCATTTTCTGTTAGAATTGCTCTGTTTGTGTTTGCCTTGTTGGAGCCACTTTACCCAATTTCCCACAGGATTAAACCAACAGGGGGGACAAAGTGCACCAATCTCTGGCAGCCAATCAGGCTTTGGCTTACTGAAGCAACATGAAGAACACTGTCTGGTTTGTTACATCACTGCACTCAGTTATTTCTGCACTATAAGGTCCCATTCACACCTGAGCGTTTTGTCACCTGAAGCTCCAAAATGCCCGACGCCAAACGCCTGAAGCTCAAACAAGTTCCGGACCCTTTTTTGTCGCGCGAATTGGGCGGTTTGGGCGTTTTTGAGCATTTGTATTTCCCATAGAAAGTAATGGAAATGCTCGATTCAAGCGTCTAGCGCGACAACGAGCGTTTCTACAGGCGTTTTGTCGCTTTAATCAATAGAACATTTCACCCAGGCAGAAGATAAAAAAAAATATCTACAAACAGAGCAACAAGTGATGAAAAGATGATAATTTTTCCTATTGGCTAAAATAAAAAACGTCGGAGTACAAAAACGTCGGACGAAGCTGTATGCAAATACGCATTAATATGCGCGACAAAACGCCGGAAAGAAACTACCAAAAAACGCTACGCTCAGGTGTGAATGCAGCCTAAAGCTCAGATCACA
Organism: Rana temporaria; assembly: GCF_905171775.1. NCBI lineage: Eukaryota > Metazoa > Chordata > Amphibia > Anura > Ranidae > Rana > Rana temporaria. The sequence continues at coordinate 262,994,467 of NC_053492.1, read as the reverse complement.
CTTGAGTGTTTTGAAGCCCTTATTTAAGATGCTTCAATGTTTGACATGAGACGCCCTCCCTCCTCCAAGCGTCTCCAGTGTGAAAGCCCAAGTGCTTTCACACTGGGGCGGTGCGCTTGCAGGACCAAAAATAAATAAAGTGCTGCAAGCAGCATCTTTGGGGCAGTGCAGGAGAACTGTATACAGCGCTCCTAAACCACCCCTGCCATTGAAAAATTGATGGGCAGTGCTGCCAAGAGCGCTTTGGCAGCGGCGCATTGCAGGCAGTTTAACACCTTTCCTCGACCACTAGCTGGGTTAAGCATGGTCTCCAGGGACAGCCCAGCTGAGTGGCCGCGATAAGGCTGGGAGAGTGGTGTGGGCTTCAGGAACAGCCCAGGATTTGGTGACCCCTGGCAAATTGTCATTCGACCTCCAGGTTGAGAACTACTTAGTTAGACTAGGTATAAAAAAAACAAAAACAAAACTGGATTTGATATCTTAGATAGGTCCTCATATTACTTTGTTTTGGTAAACCTAAGGAGGATTGTACAATGAGATTGTAAGCTGCGTATGGTGACCCTAAAACTATACCACACAGAATAGAAAAATACAATTATGTATGAGGCACAATTGTCGATCAGATTCAGACTTTGCAAACGATAAATTCCCCAAATTTTCTCCTGTGAACAGAATGAACAATTTTGTTTAATGTGTACGGTTTACACACACACACACACACACACACACACACACACACACACACACAATTTATGTACATCATTTCCTTCCTCAGTTCTGACTTGCTGGGAAACAACGAGGAAAAGCAGATGATCGTCCGCTCGTTTTCCTCATAGTGTACCAGCCTCAAGAAGGAATTTTTATTAGGCCGACCATGCACTATACAATATGGTTGTATAGGCTCCTTTCAAATTTTGGCAGTCCTCCTGATCCCCCCTCTCCAAAAACAAGAATGGTTTAAAAAGCCATTTGTAAACAAACCAAAAAAAAAATATTATTATTATTATTTATTATTATTAATAATAATAATAATAATAATATCCATAAAAACGGCCAGGGGATGTACCCATCATGCCTTTTTGAGGAGCTGGGAGCACATAATCCTGCAAGGATACACTTCAGTCCATTGCAAGGCTGCATATTAGGAGTTTGAGTGCCCAGTTATCCTAGGAGGCAGCAATGATACACAGTGATGTCACCCGTGCCAACAAGAGGTGTCATTTCCCCAGGTAATCAATTTATAAATGTTTTTTTTTTTTAAAGTGATTTGTGCTAGGGGTGGCAGGGGCCTTGCAGAAAAGTAGACCTTCCATTTGATGTAGACCTTGGTTACATACAGCCATGTCCAGGGCACAAGTCCAGACATGCCTGTGCTTATCAGCATATACTTACACACAGCCCTTGAAGCTATGGACAATGCACATGCAGCGCCCAGCAAGGCAAATACACCCAAACTTCACATTTTGTGGCCCCAGGTGCCCATGTACACAAGGCCCTTTTTCTCCACTTGTGTTATATATAAAAAAAAAAAAAAAGTACGATCATGAAATACCAAAAGGAACTCTTTACATTGATCAGTTGCAGGTCCAATGTACTTGAAAAAAAGCACCACACACACACCTCCCTGTTGAAATGCAAAACGCACTGAAAACATTGAAAAACAGCAAAACGCATTGCCACATTTTTGCAACAGAGCAGTGTGAAAGTAGCCTAAAGCTGGTCATACTCTAGCCTTAGAAAGTAGTCATTGTAAAGCGGAGCTCCACCCGAAAAGGGGCAGCTTCGATTGCCTCCTTCACTGGGGGGGGGGGGGGGGGGGGGCGGCGTGGGTACCCGATTTTGACAGGACCACAGGAATGCAGAGAGCCTTGTAAGCGGCCTGTGGCTTATCCATATATTTGCAAATATGTGCAACCAATCCTTTGCTTTTAACATACTAAGTTAGACAGTTGAATTTGGCTTGCAATTTGGTTGGTAAGTTTGAGCCTGGTTATTACGCTATACTACTTTATTTATTTACTTATACATACTGTTTGCATCAACACGCATCTCATTTAAAGCGGGAGTTCACCCATTTATGACATTTTTTTTTTTCTCCCGTAAGGTTCCTGCTCGTTCGGTCTAGGGGAATCGGCTATTTGTAGTAAAATATGAGCTGTACTTACCCGTTTTCGAGCTGCATCTTCTTCCGTCATTTCCGGGTATGGGTCTTCGGGAGCGGGCGTTCCTTCTTGAGTGACAGCCTTCCGAGAGGCTTCCGACGGTCGCATCCATCGCGTCACTCGTAGCCGAAAGAAGCCGAACGTCGGTGCGGCTCTATACTGCGCCTGCGCAACCAACGTTCGGCTTCTTTCGGAAAATCGTGACGCGATGGATGCGACCGTCGGAAGCCTCTCGGAAGACTGTCAATCAAGAAGGAACGCCCATTCCGGAAGACCATACCCGGAAGCGACGGAGAGGATGCATCTCGTAAACGGGTAAGTACTGCACATATTTTAAAATAAATAGCCGATTCCCCTAGTAAAAACGAGCAGGAATCTAAGGGGGAAAAGTGCCCTATAAGGGTGAACCCCCGCTTTAAAGTCCCAAACCTTTCTTTCAATTTTCAGGGATGGAGGCATGTGTCATCCACATGCCTCATTCAAAGTCCCAAACCCAGTTCCATCTTTTTAGGAACGTTAGGAGTTTTGGATATGGTGCCCATACACTAGATCAGGGGTGTCAAACTGGCGGCCCTCCAGCTGTTCCGAAACTACAAGTCCCATCATGCCTCTGCCTGTGGGAGTCATGCTTGTAACTGTTAGCCTTGCAATGCCTCATGGGACTTGTAGTTTTGCAACAGCTGGAGGGCTGCCAGTTTGACACCCTTGCACCAGATGGAAAAAAAAAAATAAAAAAAATGTTCCAAAAATATGTCAATTGGATAGTTTGTTTTTCGACCAGTTAATAAGCACAAATCGAAAGTCGGTTGTCATGTTTGAGCCAAAAAAAATAAAATAAACCCAAAAATGAAGAGGTTGGAAAATTCTGCTGAACGGGTGATAAGTTGAGAGGTTAATGTGTTTTGCCTGTTAAAAATTGTACTGTTGGTACTGTGCATACAAACACGAGAGAGATTTATTTATGTCCAATAATGGCAATAACGTTTGCTCTCACAACCGTGTGTTTTTAGACTGGTGTATGGCTAGCATTATGCCCCGAACACGCGATCAGAAAATCCGATGGAAAAAGTCCATTCAAATTTTTCGATTGTGTGTAGCCCCATGTATTCCATCAGAGTTTAGATATAGAACATGTTCTATTTTTTCCCGATGGAATTCCGTTGTGATTTTGCTGGGCAAAATCCCGATCGTGTGTACGTGGCATTAGAGGTGTCAACTCTACGCTCATTCTTACCAACTGTGACGAGAAAGGAGCTGAATGGAAAGTTTTATTTTGCAATGAACAAGTTCCTAACAGTGAAAGTGGTTTTCATGTGAGAAAGTCCATTTGTTCTAAAATCAAATGCTAAAAGCAAACTTATTTGTAACTCTACTGTAAACATGTTACCGATAGATAGATAGATAGGATACACACACATTGGGGGGTTTGCAAGCGTTTACTGTGATTATGGCTGAAAATATCAGTCATTACCCCGGTATGGTTTCTTTTTAGCCAGCGGCTGGCTCTCTTGAAAGGTTTCCCTCCTGCCACTTGCTGGTGTCTCTCAGGCCCCGTACACACGACAGAGTTTCTCGGCAGAATTCACCGAGAAACTCGGTCAAAACCCGGATTCTGCCGAGAAACTCTGTCGTCTGTACAGTTTTGGCTCGATGGAGCCGCCGAGGAGCTCGACGAGAAAATAAATAGAGAACATGTTCTCTATTTTCTCGTTGTTCTATGGGAGAAGGCGGCCCGCCGAGCTCCTCGGCGGCTTCATCCCAAAACTCGACGAGGAACTCGACGTGCTTGGCACGTCGAGTTTCTCTGTCGTGTGTACGGGGCCTCAGGCTTACCGTTCCCTCCAGCTCGTCTGAGAAATGATCCAAGGCGAACAAAGACTAGATTGTCTTTGATCGCCTCTATGGCCTTGAAAAACCGGAGCGACGTCATGACATCACTTCCGTTCCATGGTGGAAGTAAACATCCCCCCCCCCCCCCCCTTTAAAAAGAAAAAAAAAATAGTAAGAGATTTGGGGTCTTTTTTACCCCCCAGATCTGCTCATAAAGACCAGTCATCCCTATTTTACAAGGGATTTTTACATTCCCTGTAATAGAAATGAAAGTGATAGTGATAAAAATATAACAAAAAAAATAAAAGCACCCTAACCCTCCGTGCTCACGCATAGAAGCTAACACATATGGAGGTATCGCCGCAAATGTTAGAGCAATAATTCTAGCACTGGACCTCCAACTCTAAACAGTTACCCTGTTTAAAGCATTACCTATGGAGATTTTTAAGTACCGTAGTTTGCCGCCATTCCACGAGCTGGTTTAATTTTAAAGTGTGATGCGCTAGGTATCGATTTACTCAGCGTAACATATTTCATATTACTCCTAAAAATTGGGGTATGTATTGTGTTTTTAATCAATGAAAACTGTTTTTCCCCCCCAAAAAATAACATTTGAAAAACTGCTGCGCAAATACTGTGTGCCAAAAAAATTGCAACAAGCGCCATTTTATTCCCTAGGGTCTCTTAAAAAAAAAATATATGTATTATACATTTTTTTTTTTTTTATATATATATATTTTTTTAACAATATTCCTACAATAAAAGAAAAAATAATTTAAACTTGTAAAAGTGCCAGAAAAGGCTTGGTCTTCCGGTGGTTAAAAGCAAACCTTCATTCCCCAGAGGCAGTTCACATCTTTTCAGCCCCCTCACCAAATCTTAAAGGGACACTAAAGGAATTTTTTTTTGTAAAATAACAAACATGTTATACTTACCTCCACTGTGCAGCTCGTTTTGCACAGAGTGTCCCCGAACCCTGTCTTATGGGGTCCCTCCTCGCAAGAGCTTTCCACCTTCATGCAAGCTAGCTAGCATGGTGGAAACTTTTGCGGGCGGGCTCCCGTGATACAGCGGCGGGCATAGCCGCCGACTGTATCACTTGGCCCCGCGTCATCGGATGCGATTGACAGCAGCGCCAGCCAATGGCTGCGCTGCTATCAATCAGTCCAGCCTAGCCAATCAACGGCCAGGCTGGGAACCGAAGAGGGTGACAGGGACGAGTGCGGGACTTTCGAGGGGTGAGGTAAGTAAAACGGGGGTTCGGAGGGGTGGTACCATCGGATGTTTTTTCACCTTAATGCATAGGATGCATTAAGGTGAAAAAACATTTACCTTTACAACCCCTTTAAAAGCAGAGTTTTGTTTACTTTTGTTGAAGCTATGGCCAAACCCCTACCTCTATTCCCACCCAGGCAAGAATGACATGTACCCCGCTCCAGCAGTCTCCTGGGATATCCCCCCCCCCCCATTACATATCCCAGGAGACATCAGTCTGGAGGAAGGCAGACCTGTCAGCATGTCACCAAGAACCAACAGAAAAAAAACAGATGGTGGCGTGGAACCTGGTGTGTGGCAGCAGATAAAGCAGGACACGTGACAGCAAAATGAACCCTGAAGCAGCTCCTCTTTAGTAAGGCTCGGGTCACACCTTGATTTTGATCAGTTTCTGTGTGCAAAAAAAAAAAAAAATGCACTGTTTTGCCTTTATAAAAGTCCCTTTCCAAAAAAGCAGCGATGTGAAAGTGCCCCATAGGATACAATGTTAAATGGACTGTAGTGTGTTTCTGCACAAGTGCAAACCAGGCCTTGGAGCAGGTTCACCCGTGTGGTGGGTTTTAGATGTGTTACCACTGAACTCCATAGATGTGCCTTTTGATGAAGGCAGAACTTTGTAACGGGCCGCACCTAAAAACGCATGTATACCTTGTGCGAATCCAAAGTCATACGATTTCAATTGTGACTTTGACAGTTACACAACTGTCGCATTGCTAACATTAACCACTTGCTGACTAGGCTTTTTCTGGCATGTTTTGTTTACAAGTTTAAATCTGTATTTTTTGCTAGAAAATTACTTAGAACCCCAAAACTTTATATATATATTTTTTTTTTTTTAGCAGAGACCCCATAGAATAAAATGGGGATCGTTGCAATTTTTTTAATGTCACACAATATTTGTGCAGCAGTTTTTCAAGCTCCGTTACTTTGGAAAACGTTCAAAAATTTTTGAATACAAAAGAATAAAATACATAACCCAATTTTTTGCGAAATATAAGAGGGCGTTATGTAAAGTAAATAGATACTTAACATGTCACACTTTAAAAATTGCGCTCACTCGTGGAATGGCGCAATTAAGATTTCGAAACTTAAAGCGGAGTTCCACTCACAAGTGGAACTTCCGCTCATCTGATTCCTCCCCCCTTCCAATGCCACAATTGGCACCTTTCGGGGGAGGGGGGAGCATACCCGTCTTTGGCAGGTATCCTTTCCCACTTCCTGGAGCCTCAGCCACGGGTATTGACACCACGGCTGGGGCTCCCTCCTCCTCGCTGTCACCGGGCCAGTAGGAAAGATGAGTGGGTCTCGCGCAGTAGGGTTCCCAGTGTGAAGCTGAAAGGCTAAACTGCTGGGTACCCTTACCTGCAATGGCTGCAGCAGCACCTGATGGAAACATCAGCTGCGGTGCCGATATCGCTGGACTCCAGGACAGGCAAGCGTCCATTTATTAAAAGCCAGCAGCTGCAATATGTGCAACTGATGGCTTTTTCTTTTTTTGGACCTCCGCTTTAAAAATCTTCATAGGCAATGCTTTCAAATATCTACAGTTTACCAGTTCAGAGTTAGAGGAGGTCTAGCACTAGAATTATTGTTCTCGCTCCAACGTTGGCACCGATATCTCACATGTGTGCTGTGAATAACGTTTACATGTATGTGCGGGACTTACATATGCGTTCGCTTCTGCGTGCAAGCATGGAGGCGCTTTCAAAATGTTTTCTTTCCTTGTTTATTTTTACACTTTCCCCTTTAATTTATTGTATTCCTGTTACAAAGAATGTAAACATTCCTTGTGATAAAATTAAGGATGACAGGTCCTCTTTATGGATAGATCTGGGATCAATAAGTCTCTCTATCTATCTTTTTTTTTTTCTAAAGTTAATAATAATGTTTTCTTCTGCCCTAGACCAGAAGTCATCCAGTCCTCCAAGACCATAGAGGTGATCAGAGACAATCTGGTCTCGGAGAGTCTCTATAGCTAGCTGTGCAACCCGTTTGGATCGTTTCTTGGGTGCACAGGTAAAATCCGTAAGCTCGAGAAACACCCGACAGGGGTTGGGGCTGGCGTGTTTACCCCTCCCTCTGCTTTGGAATGCGATACAGAAGCTAATTGGCTGCTTGGAACACTTTCATGCGACAGCCAGTCATCGGCTGAAAACAAAAAACACAGGGGTTATGGCTGATAGCTTCAGCCGCCCATAACGCTGGTAAAGCACTTGCAAACCTGAACGTATAAATACACGTATCGCGGTTGGCAAGTGGTTAAGATGGGTCAGGTTCAGTAGTAGGGTATGGGCAGCTTTAGGCCTCATTCACACTTGGCATGGCAGAAACGCTCACTCCTGCTGGCGTTTATTCCTATTGTGTGTATGGGCTGCACATTTCCGAACACTTGCCTCCCTCCCCAATGTGCGTCAGCCGTTTTCCCAAAATGTGCAGCAAGACATGTGTTCCCTGTGCGTTTTCTTCATGTGTTTAGGAGACGTGAAGTGTTGATGTGGCCTTGGTGTTGAGTGGGGGAGGGGGTTTGGAGGTCTGCTTTCAATCTGGAGCAATTACTTCCGGTTGTCTCCAGGACCAGAAGTAAAAGGAACTCTCCTGAATGAAAGTGACCGGGGGAGGGGTTACAAGGCAGGAAAAGTGACGGTACTTCCGGTTGTCTGCAGGACTGGAAGTAAAGGGAACTCTCCTGAATGAAAGTGACCGGGGGAGGGGTTACAATGTAAAAAAAAAAATTAAAGTGAAGGTACTCCCGTTTGTCTCCAGGGCCGGAAGTAAAGGGAAGTCTCCTGAATGTAACCCCTCCCCCTGTCACTTTCCAATGTAGGAAAAGTGAAGGCACTTCCGGTTGTCTCCGGGACCGGAAGTAAAGTGAATGAAAGTGACAGGGGGAGGAAAAGTCAGTGGTCTCACCTTCCAGCCGGCAGAGCTGTTACTGTCGCCCTTGTCCTTGAAGTAGGGCACGGATCGGACCATCCAGTCATAGATCTGGGAGAGGGTGAGCCTCTTATCCGGGGAGCTGTCTATGGCTCTAGTGATGAGATCGGCATAGGACATATTCCCCCAGGCATTCCTCCGGGATGAGCACTTCCTCTGCTGCCCTCCACTCACTGAGCCCAGTGCACTCTGCGCCGCATCCAACCCACCGACCGGAGCGGCCAGGACGGTCATGGCCCCCACCTCCCCTCCTCCGGGGCCGCTCACCAGCAGCAGAGTGCCCCTGTCACCGGCCGCTGCAAGCGCCACTTCCTCCTCATCGTCGTCCTCCTCCGGGATGGACGTGTCCCCGGCCATACCGGGCTTGCTCGGGCTGCCTTGGGAGTCGGGTCTCTGCAGGGGCCATGTGCACGATCGGGGCCGGCTCTGGGGCTCAAAGTCCGGGTCGATCTCCACGTTCCTGGAGGGGGAGTCAGGGGGTAAAGCTTCGGCCATGCTGCGATGATGGGAGCTGTCAGGGAGCGTACATCCAAAGTGGGTGCGGGGCTCTAGACTGGCTCCTCCATGGTCCCGATGGAGGATGGAGGACGGACGAGACTCTTTGTCCCGCGATCTCTACACATCCAATTCCTCAACGATCACACTCAACGATAAGTTCACTTCACGTGCTGCGAACACCCCCCATCAGGGAGCCCGGCCTCCTCCACATCGGCTGTGTTGTCATCCACTAAGCGCATAACCTCCGTGCTCCCGCTGCTGCCATCTTGACAATCCCCCCCACACCTCATCCAGGTCCCTTCCTTCACACCGCCACTCACTGGGGCTGCGGGGAGCGTGCAGCGCCTACAGCTCGGCTCCTCTCTGAGTACAATGTGCACTGACAGTCCGGGGAGATGTTCAGCCTGTCACCCTCTGCACAGCGCCGCTCACTTCCACATTCCTCCTCCTAACAACCACACAGGAGCACTACTGAGAGGCACACGCAGGGTGCACACAACCTAACGGCACCCGGGGCCGCCCATTGGGAGGAGTCTGCGAGGGGAGGATGCACGGCGCACTCCTTCACTGCCGCATTCCACTCCTGTGTGCCTCATAGTCATACACGAGATACACACAGAGAGGGAAGGGACACCTCTGTCACGTGTGTCTCTGAGGAGAACAGCCATCATTTCCTGTGCAAAAGCAGAAGTTACCCGGCCACCTCATCGCACTACGACCTGTTACCCGGCCACTTCATCGCACTATGACCTGTTACCCGGCCACTTCATCGCACTACGACCTGTTACCCGGCCACTTCATCGCACTACGACCTGTTACCCGGCCTCCTCATCGCACTACGACCTGTTACCCCGCCACCTCATCACACTATGACCTGTTACCCGGCCTCCTCATCGCACTACGACCTGTTACCCGGCCTCCTCATCGCACTATGACCTGTTACCCGGCCACCTCTTCGCACTACGACCTGTTACCCGGCCTCCTCATCGCACTACGACCTGTTACCAGGCCACCTCATCGCACTATGACCTGTTACCCGGCCACCTCATCGCACTACGACCTGTTACCAGGCCTCCTCATCGCACTACGACCTGTTACCAGGCCACCTCATCGCACTATGACCTGTTACCCGGCCACCTCATCGCACTACGACCTGTTACCAGGCCACCTCATCGCACTATGACCTGTTACCCGGCCACCTCATCGCACTATGACCTGTTACCCGGCCACCTCATCGCACTACGACCTGTTACCAGGCCACCTCATCGCACTACGACCTGTTACCCGGCCTCCTCATCGCACTATGACTGTTACCCGGCCACCTTATCGCACTACGACCTGTTACCCCGCCACCTCATCGCACTACGACCTGTTACCCAGCCTCCTCATCGCACTACGACCTGTTACCCGGCCACCTCATCGCACTACGACCTGTTACCCGGCCACCTCATCGCACTATGACCTGTTACCCGGCCACCTCATCGCACTACGACCTGTTACCCGGCCACCTCATCGCACTATGACCTGTTACCAGGCCACCTCATCGCACTACGACCTGTTACCCGGCCTCCTCATCGCACTACGACCTGTTACCCGGCCACCTCATCGCACTACGACCTGTTACCCGGCCACCTCATCGCACTATGACCTGTTACCCGGCCACCTCATCGCACTACGTCCTGTTACCCAGCCACCTCATCGCACTACGACCTGTTACCCGGCCACTTCATCGCACTATGACCTGTTACCCGGCCACCTCATCGCACTACGTCCTGTTACCCGGCCACTTCATCGCACTATGACCTGTTACCCGGCCACCTCATCGCACTACGTCCTGTTACCCGGCCACCTCATCGCACTACGTCCTGTTACCCAGCCACCTCATCGCACTACGTCCTGTTACCCGGCCACCTCATCGCACTACGTCCTGTTACCCGGCCACCTCATCGCACTACGTCCTGTTACCCAGCCACCTCATCGCACTACGTCCTGTTACCCGGCCACTTCATCGCACTATGACCTGTTACCCGGCCACCTCATCGCACTACGTCCTGTTACCCGGCCACCTTATCGCACTATGACCTGTTACCCGGCCACCTCATCGCACTATGACCTGTTACCCGGCCACTTCATCACACTATGACCTGTTACCCGGCCACCTCATCGCACTACGACCTGTTACCCGGCCACCTCATCGCACTACGACCTGTTACCCGGCCACCTCATCGCACTACGACCTGTTACCCGGCCACCTCATCGCACTACGTCCTGTTACCCAGCCACCTCATCGCACTACGTCCTGTTACCCGGCCACTTCATCGCACTATGACCTGTTACCTGACCACTTCATCGCACTATGACCTGTTACCCGGCCACCTTATCGCACTATGACCTGTTACCCGGCCACTTCAACAGTTTTTAATGCTGTCATTATCTTTTTATTGCTGCCTTTATCATTAAGGCTGGGTTTACACTATTGCAAACTGGATGTGCCAATTTGCATAGCAGGAGATTGTGACTGGCTCTCTATGGAGCCAGTTCACACATCTCTTCAGCGGCTCAGGTGTGAATTTTTTTCAAAAATTTGGGCTGAAATCAGACATGAAACGGTGAATGGGGACACACTGGACTCCCAGCCTTAAAGTGAATAAAAGAAAATCCAAAATTGAGTTGTCCCCAAAAAAGCCATAGAGGGAAAATCTTCCAATGAGGATACTAGTTCTGGTGACCCCGGGGGCCAAAAGAGATTTCTTTAATTTGCAGACATTTGCTCCAACTTTCTGTTTTGGCTATGGGACAGGAAGTAAAGCTAAATCTCCCCAATGGGACAAAGAGGGCAATAATAAACCTTACAGGAGTTATAACCCTCCCTAAAATGTAGATGGGATACAGGTATTTGGTTCCAAATTAGGGACAATTAGGAGGTATGTATTAATCTGTAGACAAACTAATGGAAACTGCTACCACTTAGTAAATATCAAGAGCCTATTAAGGAGTAGGGCAACCCTTTGTCTTCAGAACAGGTGCAGTCCATCCTGGAATGCAGTCATGCAAGTCTGGGACATTGTGTACTGATTTATTACACTATTCTTGAAGGAGAAAAACCTCAATTTGTTCTATGGAAGACAGTGGGAATACACTTTGCGCTCTGTACGTCAGAACTTTCTATTAAGGTTTAACAGTGATAGAATCTGCTGGCTAGAAAGGCTGAAGAATGTGTTGGACTTTATCCCGTTCATGCAACTATGCAAAATCGTGAGAGAAGGGTGTTTGCTTAAAGTGGATGTAAAACCACTCTCATCATTTCTAAACTACTGCTATAGTGCTGATCTATAAGGATATAGATGCCTCCTGCATGTATCCTTACCTGTCAAACGTCTCCCCTCTGACTGTTATAAGACCTGAAAAACTGCAGATTCTGTGGGTGGGTCTGTTGTCTGGAGCTCTGTGGGTGGAGTCATGATGTAAGTAGACTCCCTGCCCCACCTCTATACTCCCCTTGAACTTCTGCTGGTCTCATGGATTACGCCCCATGATCACTAACATCCAGTCAAAACCCAGGAAAGTCACCGCATGACTTCAGCATGCCCAATCATGCTAAGGTGTGGAGCAGCCAATCCTGGGAGAGCTGGAGAAGAAAGGAGGAGGGGATCCGAAGTACACAGAATGCCTCTCTCAGGCTCCTGCATTAGATATGTAAATCACCTGTCACTCACAGCAAGGGGTAGAATTGACTCCTATTTGTCTGTGTGTCAGTTTTTATCTCACTGAAAAAAGAGGACTGCTCAAAGCTGGATTAACACTGTTTGTGGCAAGACTGGGCACAGATTACATGAAATCCTATACTGTACAAGGTGCAAGCCTTAATTAAAAAAATGTTTTTGTGAGTCTACATCCAATTTAAGACTGGGTTCACACTATTGCCGCATGTGGCTCACAGCAGGGGTCCGGTGCATCCCCATTCACCGATTCAGGTCCTATTTCAGCCCGCATTTTGGGCTGAATTTAGACTTAAAACTGACCAAAATACACACAGGATCCCTGTGCAAATTCGCACCGGAGCAACAGTGGAGATATGTGAACCGTCTCCATAGAGAGCGGATCACAATCTCCCACCATGGGAATTGAATGCAAGGAAACTGGGTTTTGAGCTGCTTACGTCAGGCCTTGTATACAAATGATTATCAAATGGCAGAATGGCCATACACCTGAGCACTGTCATGTGGTCCAAGAGGTCGCAATTGCATTCTATGGGAAATTTTACAGTGGCACGTTTGTGGCATTTTAGCAAATATCCAGTTATGTATCTGTCTACCTGTCACTTCAATTTTGACTGGTATTATTATACAGGATGTTAAAGTGCCAACAGTTTACACAGCGCTGGTAAGCCATATGTGGCATACTTTACCTGGACAGCTTAAAGTATAACTAAGGCCCCTTTCACACTGGGGCGGGAGCCGCGGTGGCGGTATAGCGCCGCTAAAAATAGCGGCGCTATACCATCGGATTTGCCGCGGGATTCGGCCGCTAGCCGTGCAGTATTAGCCCCCGTTAGCGGCGGATAAAGGTTTAATACTCTGCAGAGGCGCATTGCCGGCGGTATTGCCGCGGTTTCCCATTGTTTTAAATGGGAAGGAGCGGTATACACGCCGCTCCTCTCACCGCTCCAAAGATGCTGCTGACAGGAGATTTTTTTCTCTCCCGCCAGCGCATCGCCTCAGTGTGAGAGGCCTCGGGCTTTCACATTGAGTATGCAGTGCAGGAGTTTTTCAGGCGGTATAGCAGCGCTAAAAAGGCTGTACCGCCTGAAAAACTCCTCAGTGTGAAAGGGGTCTAAAGGACAAAGTAGAGATAGATTATAACACCTATCAATTTTTATTGCTGTCTGCTCCCCATTAAGGAGATTCCCTCTCTCTTTGTCCTGTTTAACGTTCTCATTGAAAGTGAAAGTAAAATAAAATCCCAAATATTTGATTGTCCCAAGAACAGTAATAGAGAGGAAATCTAATGGGGGGACACTATTTCTGGTGACCTGGGGATCCCAGAGGAATTCCCTTAATTTGCAAGAATTTTCTCTCACTTCCTGTTTGGCTATGGGACAGGAAGTGAAGAGAAATCTCTGCAATGGGACAAAGATGGCAAAAGAAAAAAATCTTACAGGGCTTATAACCCTCCCTTACTCTATCCGAAATGAAAACAAAAGGTTTTGCCTATAGTTCTATTTTTAACTATGACCTGGTCCTCTACATTCCTGGTCTCTTGCTCCCTCACTGCACCAGTGGACATATCTTAATCTTCTGGCTTGCATTAGCTTTCTACAAAATATAGACTATTCAAATGATCAGTTAGTCTTTTTACTGAAGAGCTGTTTTGAGATTTTGGTTCATAATTTAATTGGAGACTCAAAAGACATTAGCTACACCCCTGTCTGTAAGCTGACATTTGTAAAATGCATTCTAAGGAGGATCTCTTTCACAGCAGTAGTCATGATGTTTTTAATAAAGCCAAAACCATAGCGCTGATAGCACACTGATCTCTCCTGTCATCCAAGGCTGGGCTGTCTGTGGAAAATAGCTTAGCTGTGATAGCTATGATTCATATACACTGGTGGATGGAGCTAAGCATTATGGGCCAGATTCTCGTAGATTTGAGGCGGGCGTAGCGTAAGCCATTTACACTACGCCGCCCCAACTTACTGGAGCAAGTGCCATATTCCTCAAGCACTTGCTCCGTAGTTTGCAGAGGCGTAGTGTAAAAGGCCCGGCGTATCCCCGCGTATTTCAAAGGGGGCGGCTTATATTTAAATTAGGCGCGCCCCCGTTCCGATCGAACTGCGCATGCGCCGGGCTAAAAATAGCCCAGTGCGCATGCTCCAGTTCTCGGCGGAAAACGTCAATGACGCCAACGTGTGCGTCATTGACGTAAAGTCGTATTAAAGAACGACTTAGGAAAACGACGTACCCGACGGGAAAAGACGACGCGGACCCGACGCCATACTTAACATGGCATACGTGGGACTGGCGGACGGTTACCCCTCATATAGCAGGGGTAACCTTACGCTTACGCAAACGATGTAAGCAACGGTTACGTGACGCGATTTCGTCCGGGAATCGGCGTATCAGGCTTATTTGCATAAACAAATGAGACCTGAACGTAAACGCCACCTAGCGGCCGGCGGCAAATTACATTTAAGATCCGACAGTGTAAGTGACATACACTAGTCGGATCCTAGCCTAAATCCGGCGTATCTTGTTTTGTGAATACAAAATAATGATACGCCGTCGGGAAATTCGATTTACGCCGGTGTATCAGTAACTTGTTTGAGAATATGGCCCCTTGTCCTCAAATTTACCCACTAACTCAAGGGGCCAGAATCACAAAGAGATACGACGGTGTATCTACAGATACACCATCGTATCTCTGACTTACACTGGTCCTATCTATGCGCCTGATTCATAGAATCAGATACGCATAGATAGGGCTAAGATCTGACAGTGTTACACTGTGTTACACTGTCGGATCTTTTTTTAAATTTAAAAATTTACGATAAATAATATGTAAATCAGCGAGATACGCAAATTCACGAACGTACGCGGACCCGACGCAGTCTTCTTACGACGTTTCTGTAGCGGCGTACCCGTCGTATACTTACCCCTGCTTTTATCAGGCGCAGCCAATGTTAAGTATAGCCGGCATTCCCGCGTCGAATTTGAATTTTCTAACGTCGTTTGCGTACGCCGATTCACAAACACGCGCGTCGCAAGTCACGCTCACGTCGAAACCACTGACGTCCTAGTGACGTCAGTGTGAGCAATGCACGCCGGGAAATTCCCCGGACGGCGCATGCGCATTTAAATCGGCGCGGGAATTCCGCCGGGGGATTTAGGATCCGCCGTCGCAAGTTTGGAGGTAAGTGGTTTGTGAATTAGCCACTTGCCTCTTAAACTTGCGGGAGCGGATCTTAAATCACGTAGATCGAGCGGATCTATAGATCCGCTGATCTACGTGAATCTGGCCCAAGGAGTCCAGGTAGCTACATGGTATATGGACAGTGCTGTTCTACATGGTTCAGACTAACATTCATACACTATTAGCCCCAAATGCTGCTCGGAAAAGTACTGCACAAATCCAGAGCCTGAGGTGCCCATTTTTGTTGCCCCCCCCTATAATAGGGCTTATCTATAGGTAGTGTAAATCTCTTGTAAAGGTGCACCGTTTAGGAGATATTTACTGTGCATGCAGCCAGTGAAATCACTGTCGCATGCACTCTAAAGGCACGACCACTGTGCTGTGCCATCCTGTGCCATGACGGCGACTCCCACACCTATGCGCGGTAGTGACGTCATCGCTACTCCGACCAGTCACAGAGCCGGAGTCTGCGAACCCAGGAGCAAGATGGGTGAAGATGGAAGCTGTCTCCAGCGATGACATTGCATCGCTGGAAGGCTTCATTCTGAGATAAGTTTCACATAACGTGCTAAGGAAGTTACAGCTAAGGAAAAAAAATGTGCAGTGGTTTACAACCGCTTTAAAGTGTTTGTTACCCCCAGCATTTCATATTCTTGATATGTGGCTGCTCTACCATGTACTTGTATGGAAAATTATCCTGTTCTATTTATAATGCGTCCTTTGTGTCTTTTATGTCCCTGGTGTTCTGTCAGTCCCTCTGCTTTCCTATTAGAAACCGACCGCACTAAGCAGGAGAGCCCATCGTGGTCAGTTCTCTAGTTATGCTGGGAACTCAGCCTGCTCTCCTCCAATGATCAGACTTGTCCTGACATGCCCCCTCTGCACATCCGTTCACTGGAGAGTTCAGTGTGCTTCTGCTCCTCCTCCCCCAGCTCTTATGCAGCTGAGAACAGAGGGAATGTGATCACCTATAAAAAAGGAAAAATAAGGTATTTATAATGTTTTTTTATAGATCTATACACAAATATTTGTTTCGCCTTTCACTTCAGTTTTAAACTGAATGGATTGTTTTACAAGGTGATCGTTTACAATCACTTTAGGGCAAAAAACATATTTCTTATTTTCAATATAGTAAGTAGCTCAGAGACAGACAGGAGGGCAGGAAATTAGAATGTTCAGGCACAATGTTAACTCTCACACTGACAGCAGTGTGCATGCAGCAGCACAGATGATGATAACACCTCGCCGGCACATCCCCTCCTGAGTCATGGTGACAGTTTCTCTCCACACCAGATGGTCCCTTCCATCCACTCCAGTCCAAACGGCACAGACAGTCCTCCGCTCCCAGCTTGCCTTTCTCAAGCTCCGGCCACCCTTCTCGCCCTCCTTGCATCAGATGAAACGATCAGGGACTGCCTCCACCAGACCTACATCCCCCCACCAGAGCCACCCAAACACAATGTAGCAGGCACTCGTATCGAGCATCACAGCCATATTTTTAACTGGCAATCTTTTCCTGGCAGGAGAAAAGTGCCAGTTTTTTTACTGGATGCCAGTATAAATACTGACAGCTGGCAACACTGTTTTGCCCTTTTAACAGGTGTTGCGTCATCGAAGAGGCTTGATGGGTGTGTGTCCAGGCAGGTAGCTTGGTAATGCTGAGCCATTGGTTTTATCAGGCTCAGTCACTAAGCTGCACCACACTGGACACTCCGGCCTTGGTGAGCATTACCTTACATAGCTGCCCAAATTAGCCCTCATGGGTGGCACAGCCCCGCTGCCACAGATTAGCATTCTTGACTGTACCTCATCAAGTGACCCAAACTTTGGAAAGGCAATTAAAGCACTGCAAAATAAATTTAGTATATGTGATGCCCTGTACAAACGATCGACTTTTGCCCGGTCAAACTCACATTGGAATTCCATCGGAGAAAAAGAGAACATGGGGCCAAATCCACAAAAGAGATACGACGGAGTAACTGCTGTTACGCCGTCGTATCCCTGTTTCTAACTATGGAACTGATCCACAGAATCAGTTTTCCATAGTTAGGGAGAAGATCCGGCATGTGTAATTGAATTACACTGCCGGATCTTAGGATGCAGTACCGCATCCGCCGCTGGGGGCATTTCGTGTCGAAATGCCGCCTCGGGTATGCAAATTAGCACTTACGTAGATCCACGAAGCTTTTCTGCTTCGTTTTTTCTCCGTAAGTATTAAGTTGCATACGCAAAATTAGGGCTGCTTTTACATGGTGTAAAGTTAGTACACCATGTAAAAGCAGACCCTTCTGTCTAGCGACGCGTTTTTTTTTCGAATTTGAACTTTTTTTTTCGCGCCGTATCTTTTTTTTTTTTCGACACAACTTTATTGACCCGTCGCAATCCACAAAGCCCGGCGTAACGTAATTTCGCGCTATGCACGTCTGGAAAATGACGTCACGAGCATGCGCAGTACGGCCGGCGCGGGAGCGCGCCTCATTTAAATGGGAATCGCCCCCATGAAATGAGGAACGCCTTGCGCCGGCGGAATTTAAGTTACACGGCCAGAAATTTCTAGGTAAGTGCTTTGTGGATCGGGCACTTAGGTAGAAATTTTAAGGCAGTGTAACTTAAATTAGAATTTCGCCGTTACGCCGGGTCTTTGTGGATTTGGCCCATGTTCTCTATCTAAACTCTGATGGAATTCTTCGGAATATCTGATGGAAAAACTCAGATGGGCATACACACGGTCGGAATTTCCGATGGAAAAAGTTTGTCTGACTTTTTCCATCGGAAATTTCGATCGTGTGTATGGGGCTATAGCCTCACATCCACCAAATCCTAAATTGCTAGGTCTAAATAATCAGAAAAGCTTACTTACTTTAGACAGCTCAGGAGCACATTTTCACAAGCTTTGGAATCCCCAGTTTTCTCAGGAGGCTGACTGACTTTACTGGTGCCTACTATTTACTTACAGTAAATACCTTTAAAAAAAAAAAAGAAAAAAAGAGGAGAGCATTCTTCTCTCCATTATGAGATATTTCTGCTCATTTCCTATACCAAAAACACAACAGGAAGTGAAAAGAAATCTCCCCAAAGCAATGTGAAGGCCTACCCATGACAGTCTTAACCAGAAGAAATGGAGATTTTACTCCTTCTCCTGTTCCACTAATGACCATGAAACTTTAAATTACTTGATGACCACAGTCGCTAAGGCCCCATTCACACCTGAGCGTATAATTTTTTAGCGTTTTTTCTGGTATTTTGTCACGCGTATTTGCACGTTTGCATACAGCATTGTCCGACGTTTTTGAACGTCGTCGTTTTTTATTTTAGCCAATAGGAAAAATGATCATCTCTTTCATCATTTGTTGCTATGTTTGTAGATTTTTTTTTATCTTCTTCCTGGGTGAATATTCTATTTCACATAACAGATTAAAGCTACAAAACGCCCGTAGAAACGCTCGTTGTCGCACTAGACGCTTAAAATCGAGCGTTTCCATTAGTTTCTATGGGAATACAAACGTTCAAAAACACGCAAATCAGACCAATTCGAGCGACAAAAAAGGGTCCAGAACTTGTTTGAGCTTCAGGCGTTCGGCTTCAGGCATTTTGGAGTGGAGGTGTGAACCATCTCTATAGAGAATAATGGATTTTTTCCCCTCTTCAGGCTTCAGGCTACAAAACGCTCAGGTGTGAATGGGCCCTTAGAAAGAAGGTGAGAGTGACATACACATAGTAATATAAACAAACCTGAAAGAAGTTCTATCTGTCCCCCATTCAATGCCAAGCTGGACTTATTTATTTACTGTAATTTCTTTCCCTCCTAGCTCTCCAACAATCAATTTATTAATATCCATATGATGGCAACTGGTATACCAATTATTATTTGTTCATCTATCTATAATCTCACCGAAATTATAGGTTTATATGACATTAAGTGACATGAAATAAAAATATATCTAGCACATTCCCTTCCAGGCTCTCAGCAGATCCTATGATACTTTCCCGTCGGTGTTGTATTAACATCTCCAGACAAGCTTAAAAGGACGGTCTATTTTTATT
This sequence comes from Rana temporaria, assembly GCF_905171775.1. NCBI lineage: Eukaryota > Metazoa > Chordata > Amphibia > Anura > Ranidae > Rana > Rana temporaria. The sequence continues at coordinate 262,974,815 of NC_053492.1, read as the reverse complement.
CTGTGAAGCTATGCTGCAGCTGGGCAAAGCTAGTTGGGAGGGACTACTATGTATTCGGAAAAGCTATGCAGCCTTAAGGTATGTGGGCAAGCCAGTACTTATTCCATTTTCCTGTATGGACATGCAGTGACATGTCTGAGACACACCATCAAGTCACAACACTTAGCAGGCTACAGGTCGTTATGCATTGTCACTGCAACAGAGCACAAAGTCATCCACTCTTTTTTTTTTGCATTATTTTCTAGCAAATAATTACCGAAGCCTCAGCAACACGTTGTCCAGGACCTGTTTTTGAAGGGTACCTGTCATCCACTTCTGGGAGACTGTGCCGCAGCCACCTCTGCGACACCCTGCATCTCCGATCTCGGTAAAGAGGCTCTTTACCCCGTGATCAGCCGTGTCCAATCACGGCTGATCAAGATGTAAACAGGAAGAGCCGTTGATCGGCTCTTCCTCACTCGCGTCTGACAGATCGGCGACTCTCCAGACAGTGGGGGTTCGCGCTGATTGTTTATCAGCGCAGCCCCCCCTCGGATGCCCACACTGGACCACCAGGGAAGGGAACATGTGGATGGTCAGGTACATCCCCCATGGCAATCCACATGTTAAAAAAAAAGGACAATACATGCAAATCAGTGCCCACAAATGGGCACTGACTGGCAATATGGACACTGTCAAAAATTAGTAAATAAATAAGTGATGCCCAGCAATGCCATCAGTGCCACACCTCAGTGTCCATCAGTGCCACCTCTCAGTGCCCATCCATGCCCAGTGCCCACCTATCAGTGACCACCTGTGCCACCCATAAGTACCCATCAGTGTTGCCCATGAGTGCCCATCAGTACCGCCTATGAGTGCCCAGTGCCGCCTATGAGTGCCCATCAGTGCCGCATACCAGCACCGCCTATCAGTGCCACCTCATCGGTGCCCATCAGTGCCACCTCATCCATGCCAATCAGTGCCACCTCATCGGTGCCCATCAGTGCCACCTCATCGGTGCCCATCAGTGCCACCATATCAGTGCCCGTAATTGAAGAAGAAAACGTATTTACAAAAAAAAAACAGAAACAAATAAAAACTTTATTTTTTTTTAAATTTTCTGTCTTTTTTTAGTTGTTGCCCAAAAGATAAAAACCGCAGAGGTGATCAAATACCACCAAAAGAAAGCTCTATTTGTGGGAACAAAATGATAAAAAAAAATATTTAGGTACAGAGTAGCATGACCGCGCAATTGTCATTCAAAGTGCGACAGCGCTGAAAGCTGAATATTGGCTTGGGCAGGAAGGTGCCTGGTATGGAAGTGATTAAAAGCAACTTACTGTAACAAAATTATTTTTACTACTTTCTTTAGTGCTTGATAAAAAATTGTGTCCCTTAACTAATCCTTAAAATGATGATTATTATTATTCAGGATTATAGTTTGTAATGAAATGGGATACCTCGCTGGTAAAAGGCTTTTATAGGTTTTATGTTCTGTATGTACCAGGATATGTGCTCTGTGTGTAGGTGTTATGTAGTGGTGTAGGTGTTATGTGTGCATGAATTTATTTTCTTTTTTACTTTTTTTTTAATGTTGTACTAAAAACAATGTTGCAAGCACGAAAAAGTATTCATATGTGGTGTGAGGTCCACTTTACGAAGCTATGATATAAATATTTTCCTTAGATATAGGGGATATTTACTAAAAATGGAGCACACATTATCTGGTGCAGTTTTGCATAGTAACCAATCACCTTTTAACTTCAGCTTTTTAAAATAACCTTTAAAAATAAAACCTGAAGCTGATTGGTTACTATGCAAAGCTGCACCAGTTATAATAAATCCTACCAATAGTTTCTGAGACACTTAAAGTGATCGTAAACGATCACCTTGTAAAATAACCCATTCAGTTTAAAACAGAAATGAAAGGCAAAATATTTTTGTATAGAAATATAAAAAAAAAAAAACATTATAACGACCGCTTGTTCCCTTTTTTATAAGTGATCACAGATCCTCTGTTCTCAGCTGCATAAGAGCTAGGGGAGGCGAAGCAGCAGAACACAGAGCTTCCCAGTGAATGGCTTTGCAGCGGGGGGAATGTCAGGACAAGTCTGATGATTGGAGGAAAGCACAACAAGCTCCCAGCATAGCTAGAGAACGGACAACAGTGTGCTCTCCTGCCTAGTGTGGTCAGTTTTTATTAGGAAAGCAGAGGGACTAGCAGAAACACCAGAGATTTCATATAAAGGAAACAATACAAAGAGAACAGGGTATAAAACGTTTTGGGGTAACAAAAGCTTTAACATGATTCCATTTGTGCATCTGGACCGAGAAATATGGGATTGATGATTGTGTGTTGACAGCATTCAGTGTTGTATGTGCCTATTGTATAAAGGACTAATTCACTCTAATCTACAAGATGACTCACCTATGTTTAACCACTTACGGACCGCAGATTTACGTGATGACTTTGAAGAGGAATACCGTTGTTATAGTAGCAGCTAGCTACCATAACCCCGGTATCCTCTTCTTTAGCGGGCGGTCCTCTGCAAGATAAAAGTGGTCTCTGCGGCGGATTCACCGCAAGTTCATTTTAATCGGTGGCGGGAGAGGGCCCCCCCCTCCCGCCGCTCTCCGGTGCCCTCCGTCGCTTACCGGAGCCGTCAGCAGCGGCGGAGGCGATCCGGTCCCATCCCTTGTTATGTGTGGAGACGAGTGAGGGGAAGATGGCCCCCACCCATCTCCATATCACTGCAGGGCGGAAGCGACGTCAAAACGTCACTTCCACCCATACGTCTTGAAGGGACATTTTTTTGTTGTAATTTTTTTTTTACATTTGAGATCTTTTTGACCCCAGATCTCATATTTAAGAGGACCTGACATGCTTTTTTTCCATTGCAAGGGATGTTAACATTCCTTGTAGTAGGAATAAAAGTGACCCACTTCTTTTTTTAAAAAAAAAACACATTCAAAATCAATAAAATCAAGTAAAATAAATAAGAAAAAACTATTTTTTTTAAAGTGCCCCGTCACATCGAGCTTGCGCGCAGAAGCGAACGCATACGTGAGTAGCGCCCACATATGAAATTGGTGTTCAACTCACACAAGTGAGGTATCACCGCGATCGTTAGAGCGAGATCAATAATTCTAGCACTAGACCTCCTCTGTAACTCAAAACATGCAACCTGTAGAATTTTTTAAACTTTGCTTATGGAGATTTTTAAGGGTAAAAGTTTTACGCCATTCCACTAACGGGCGCAATTTTAAAGCGTCACATGTTGGGTATCAATTTACTCGGCGTAACATTATCTTTCACAATATAAAACAAATTGGGCTAACTTTACTGTTGTCTTATTTTTTAATTAAAAAAAGTGATTTTTTTCCAAAAAAAGTGCGCTTGTAAGACCGCTGCGCAAATACGGTGTGACAAAAAGTATTGCAATGACTGCCATTTTATTCTCTAGGGTGTTAGAAAAAAAAATTATAATGTTTGGGGGTTCCAAGTAATTTTCTAGCAAAAAAAACTTGTTTTTAACTCGTAGACACCGAGTCTAAAAAACAGGCTCGGTCTTAAAGTGGTTAATACTTTACTTATGTAAAATATACAGTATTTGTTAGATGGATTTTATATTAGGGCAGGGGTGTCCAAACTTTTTTCAAAGAGGGCCAGATTTGATGAAGTGAACATGCGTGAGGGCCGACCATTTTGTCTGACATTCTTCGAACCATTAAAATTAAATGCAAATGAACTAATACACTGCCCAACAAGAATTCTCTTGCCTTTGTGGTTAAGAGTCCAAGGATGAGCTCAGGCATGTTATTTGGATATACTGTATTTATTGGTGTATAACACGCACATTTTAAATCAAGAACTGTGAAGCAAAATAAGTCAGGTCAGTGCCAATCAATGCAGCCTAATGAGTGCCCATCTGCAGCCTCGCCATTGCCATGAATGCAGCCTCGCCATTGCCATGAATGCAGCCTCTAAATGCACGATGCTCAGGGATTCGTTGGGGGCTACAAAAGAGATACATGTCCAAATTACCAGTGGGGCCGCATTAAACTGGAACGCGGGCCACAATTGGTCCGCAGGCCGGACTTTGGACATGTCTGTATTAGGGGCAACTTGTCATATTCCCTTAGGGCCAGATTCACGTAGCTCAGCGGATCTATAGATCCGCTCGATCTACGTGAATTAAGATCCGCTCCCGCAAGTTTAGGAGGCAAGTGGCTAATTCACAAACAACTTACCTCCAAACTTGCGACGGCGGATCCTAAATCCCCCGGCGGAATTCAAATTCCGCGGCTAGGGGAGTGTCATATTTAAATCAGGCGCGTTCCCGCGCCGATTTAAATGCGCGTGCGTCGTCCGGGGAATTTCCCGGCGTGCATTGCTCCCACTGACGTCACTAGGACGTCAGTGGTTGCGACGTGAGCGGGACTTGCGACGCGCGTGTTCGTGAATCGGCGTACGCAAACGACGTAGGAAAATTCAAATTCGACGCGGGAACGCCGGCTATACTTAACATTGGCTGCGCCTGATAAAAGAAGGGGTAAGTATACGACGGAAAACCGCTACGGAAACGACGTAAGAACACTGCGACGGGTCCGCGTACGTTCGTGAATTTGCGTATCTCGCTGATTTACATATTATTTATCGTAAATCAGCGGGAACACCCCCGGCGCCATTTTTAAATTGAAAAAAAGATCCGACAGTGTAACACATTGTAACACTGTCGGATCTAGCCCTATCTATGCGTAACTGATTCTATGAATCAGGCGCATAGATAGGACCAGTTTACGTCAGAGATACGATGGTGTATCTGTAGATACACCGTCGTATCTCTTTGTAAATCTGGCCCTAAATCTTTTCAATGCTAGGCTATAGTATAGGAAATGACAATTACACATTCACTATCCTCCTCCCTGCTCTCTTCCATATTCCACTCTACTTATCCTACTCTAGCTATACTTTCTATGAAGATTTCACTCTCCTCCTCCCCCACCAAATCTCCTTAGCATTGAATCCCCTCCACCACATTCCCATTTTCCCTTGGAGCCATCCCCTCCACCAAGGCTTTCTTCTTCTGCCTCTTCACCTACTAGTGTTTCTGTCCCCCCACCCCCACCCTTTGCAACCATTCTTTCTATATCACTCTCTTCAATATATTCACTTTCACTGTTCTGTTGCCATTCTCTGGTCTGTCCTTTAACTACCCTTCTCTCGCTGTTGTACTGTCTCTGCTATATCCTGTCCATGCACAAGGTCTCCTAAAATGTTTATTTTCTGCACCCTCTGCTCCCTCTGTCCAGGATTATCTACAGCAGGGGGTCTCAAACTGGCGGCCCTCCAGCTGTTGCGAAACTACAAGTCCCATGAGGCATTGAAAGGCCGACAGTTACAAGTATGACTCCTACAGGCAGAGGCATGACAGGACTTGTAGTTTGACAACAGCTGGAGGGCTACCAGTTTGAGACCCCTGATCTACATCTTCAGTATTTCTTCTGTGACCATTCTGCCTTTTCCCCCCAGTGTTTTCTCAGGTGTCCCACTTGAGGGCCTATGCTTTTTCTGCTGAAAGTCCTCTCTAGAACTTCCTTAGTGTCACTAGTGTTCCTGATCACAGGAGGAAGAAACAGTAGTTCATACAGACCTTTTGTTGTTTGACATTTGTTCACCGACCCGCTACTTCTCAGCAATCCTGTACTTCCTCCTTTCTCCCCATGTCAGATATCACAGCTTCTTCTGCTGTCTCCTCTTTCCCCTTTCCGGCCATAACTTCTTCTTCAACCCCCATCTGTCCATGACCTGTACTGACTGCTTTCCATCTACTACTTCCTCTCCATCATCCAGTCCTACATGCTGAATTTTGTATCTGCTCTTCTTATGCCGCGTACACACGATCGGTCCATCCGATGAGAACGGACCGATGGACCGTCGCACCTACACAACATAGGTTAAAAAAACGATCGTGTCAGAACGCGGTGACGTAAAACACGACGACGTGCTGAAAAAAATTAAGTTCAATGCTTCCAAGCATGTGTCGACTTGATTCTGAGCATGCGTGGATTTTTAACCGATGGTTGTGCCTACTAACGATCATTTTTTTCCCATCGGTTAGGAATCCATCGGTTAAATTTAAAACAAGATAGGTTATTTATCCACAGGTTAAAAAAAAGCAATGGGGCCCACACACGATCGGTTTTGACCGATGAAAACGGTCCATCAGACCATTTTCATCGGTTTAACCTATCGTGTGTACGCGGCATTACTGTTGCTGTGCAATTTAGTACCAATGACAATGTCATATGCTCCCATTACAAATATTTCTTTCCTCTCCATCAACCACCTCTGCTACAATTTGATCCAGCCCGCAATCCTACTGACCTCTGTTGAGCTTCATGCACCTGTCTTGCATATCTGAAAATTCCTCCTTTTTACGAGATCCTATTAAAATCTCTACTATGTCCAACTTCCATTCATTCTGTCCCCCTGCTTTCATCACGCATTTCCCTGTTGTTCTACATACGCCAAGATGACATCCCAAATGCATTCTCTGCCCCTTGCACTACCATCTTTCCTCCACTTTAAAGAGGTTTGGTCAGATTCTCAAAAAGATATGACGGTGTATCTCCTGATACATCGTCGTATCTCTGAGTTAGGCCGGTCGTATCTATGCGCCTGATTCATAGAATCAGTTACGCATAGATATGCCTATGTAACTGTGCTAGTGCATTGTTGGTTCACTTACCTTTTCCTTCAATTTCCCTTCTAAATGTTTTTTCTTTGTCTGAATTTCTCACTTCCTGTTTCTCCTCAGTAAGCTTGCCCCCATCATCCGAGCTGTTCTGGCTGGGGGTTGGGAACAGGAAGTGAGAAATTCAGACAAAGAAAACAAAGAAAAAAAAAACATTTAGAAGGGAAATCGAAGGAAAGGGTAAGTGAACCAACAATGCACTAGCTTAAAAGAACCTATTTGGAAAATAAATAACAAACCTTTACAACCCCCTAAAGCTATTGCCCCCCCCTCTCCATTACCACCAATGTCAGCTTCCATCTCTCAGCCTATCAGCACCCATTCCATATCCAACCATCAAATTTCATTATTCCTTCTGTCTCCATCAGCTTTTGCTTCCTTCTCCCAAAAGAACTGTACACACTGCAAAATAATAAGGCTCCATTCACACCTAGGCGTTTTGTCGCCTGTAGCCCGACACTACAATACGCCGGAGGGTCGAAATTGCATTGTTCTCTATGGAGACTGTTCACATCTCCTAACGCAGAACGCCGTACGTCGATAGAACGCCGAACGCCGAATTTCAAAAAAGTCCCGGACCCTTTTTCGACGCGCATATCGGGCGGCTTAGGCGTTCCGCATAGTTGACAATACAATGTAAAAAAAACGCGGTTTAAAACGACACGTTTTGTCGCCGCAAATCGCAGGACAAAACGCCTATTTTTTGTCGCCGCAAATCGCATACACGAAGGTGTGAATGCAGTGTTAAAATTAGGGTTGTCCCGATACCACTTTTTTTAGGACCGAGTACAAGTACCGATACTTTTTTTCAAGTAGTCGCCGATACCGAATACCGATACTTTTTTTAAATGTGTCCCCAAATGCAGCCATGTCCCCCCCCCCATATGCAGCCATGTCCCCCACATATGCAGCCATGTCCCTCTAGCCATGTCCCTCACATATGCAGCCATGTCCCTCAAGCCATGTCCCTCACATATGCAGCCATGTCCCTCACATATGCAGCCATGTCCCTCACATATGCAGCCATGTCCCTCTAGCCATGTCCCTCACATATGCAGCCATGTCCCTCTAGCCATGTCCCTCACATATGCAGCCATGTCCCTCTAGCCATGTCCCTCACATATGCAGCCATGTCCCTCTAGCCATGTCCCTCACATATGCAGCCATGTCCCTCTAGCCATGTCCCTCACATATGCAGCAATGTCCCTCTAGCCATGTCCCTCACATATGCAGCAATGTCCCTCTAGCCATGTCCCTCACATATGCAGCCATGTCCCTCTAGCCATGTCCCTCACATATGCAGCCATGTCCCTCTAGCCATGTCCCTCACATATGCAGCCATGTCCCTCTAGCCATGTCCCTCACATATGCAGCCATGTCCCTCTAGCCATGTCCCTCACATATGCAGCAATGTCCCTCTAGCCATGTCCCTCGATGCGGCGGCAGCGGCGGGGGGGGAAAGGGGGGGGGAAGTATTCTATTTAGGTATCGGGGGTATTTGCGCGAGTACGAGTACTCCCGCAAATACTCGGTATCGGTCCCGATACCGATACTGGTATCGGTATCTGGACAACCCTAGTTAAAATCTATTGTCTACTGAAAAGCCAGGTACAAATATGAGCAAAGATATCTACATACACTGGTATCCAATTGTAATAATGAAAAATAAAATTGTTGGTCAGCATGAAGCCATTACTTTTGGTCAGTTTTTTAGAGATCAAATTAAAAAGAAAGGAAGACAAGCTGGAAATGTTTTGATTGTTTACCGCAGGTTTGTAACATGTGTTGTATATTACACAGTTTTGTTGACAATTAATTTTTTAAAGAATGCAGGAAAAAAACGAGCAAGGGAAATTGGTTTCAAAAGAAAATACAAAACTGGTATGAGTGTAGCAAATTTCGATTTTTTTTTTTTTTTACATGAAGGACATGATCATAAAACATTATAATAAGGTAATAGAGAAAGCTCTGTCCACCCCCAGAAATGTCTCTGTTTACAAAAGGGGTACACCTATGTTATTTATAACACAATGTAGAATTGTTATTATGTTGCAAAATAAATAATTTATGAAATTCCTTAAAGGGTTATTAAACCTCTTTTTTTAAATAACAAACCTATCATACTTACCACCACCGTGCAGTTGGTTTTGCACAGAGTGGCCCGATCCTCTTCTTGTGGGGTCCCTCAGCGGCGCTGGTGGCTCCTCCTCTTCTCAAGTGCCCTCTTCTCAAGCATTCTCCTTCGGGACACCCGTGCGGGCGCACACCCGAGTCCTGCTGCTGCGTCTGTTGACACAGACAGCAGGACTTGGCCCTGCCCCCCGGCATCCACGTCCTTTGCATTTGATTGACAGCAGCGGGAGCCAATGGCTTCGCTGCTATCAATCTATCCATTCAGCACACAAGACACTGGCAGGAGCTGGTGTGCTCATTCCCATAGCAGGAATTACAGGGCTCAGGTAAGTAAAAGGGGGGCTCGCTGCGAGGGGGTTACTTGATGCATGACAGGAGTTTTTTTTACCTTATTACAGTTTTGTTTGTCTTTATATTTTCACCTTGCATAGAATGCATTAAGGTGAAAAACCTTGAGGGTTTACAACCCCTTTAACCACTTAAGGACTGCCTCCTGCACATATACGCCGGCAGAATGGCACGGCTGGGCACAAGCACGTACCTGTACGTCCTCTTTAAGTGCCCAGCCGTGGGTCACGGTCCAAAGCTCCGTGACCGCAGCCACGTGACCCGCGGACCCGATCGCCACCGGATTCCCGCTATCGGTCCCCGGAGCTGAAGAACGGGGAGAGCTGTGTGTAAACACAGCTTTCCCGTTCTTCACTGTGGCGCTGTCATTAATCGTCTGTTCCCTGATATAGGTCCGGGTCTTAAGTGGTTAAGGTTGGTTGTAAATGCAGGGCAGTTTCTGTGCCGAGTCCAGTGCAGTTTCTATTCAGCAAATCAGGTGCGACTCAGGTGCGAATTTGACACTTAAATCACACCTGAACCGGACTGACAAACGCCCAGGCTCCTTTTTGAATTTTCACTGCAACCGGCTTCTATATATTGAAAGTCGGTCTGGCTCACATGTTATGCGAATCGGATGCGGTTCAAAACGCATCAGATATATGTGAACCAAGCCTTAAGCATTGGTCCTCAAACTAAGGCACCCAGCCCAAATATGATCCCTGCTTGTATTTATTTTTTTCAGGCCCACCAAATTATGAAGCACGTAGCAACACTGGTGCCCCTGCATGCAAAAAGACAGCAAATTTCCAAGTGCTGTTACGCAGAGGGGGTTATTTACGAAAGCCACTTTGCACTACAAGTGCACTTTTTCAAGTGCAGTCGCTGTACAATTTTTTTGCTGAAAATGCCCCCCTCGGCTTATACTTGAGTCATCTTTTTGCCCCTGATCTCCTGGAATTTGGGGACCCGGTACCGGCCGGCCGTAAGTCCTCTGGACCCCAACCATGGCACACATGTAGCCCCACTCTTCCTCTATAAGTGTGAAATGTTTGTTGTCCAGGAGACCTACGGTGGAGAAACACAGATTTTTCAAAGCCGGGCACCCCTTCCATAGACTCCCATGTTAAACGGTATTTTCTCCAGTGACTTTGGGGACCCGGTACCGTCCCATGTTAAACGTCAGTCTAGGCATGGGCACAGTGAGGCATGGGCACAGTGAGGCATGCACATGGACACAGTGAGGCAAAGTGAGGCACAATGAGGCATGCAGATGGACACCCTAGGCTTATACTAATGCCGCATACACACCATCACTTTATGTGATGAAAAAAAAACGACATTTTCTGTGAAGTAAAAAACGACGTTTTTGAAACTTCAATTTTCAAAGACGAAGTTGCCTACACACCATTGTTTTTCTCACAATGTTCTAGAAAAGCGAGGTTACGTTCACCACGTTTTTCCATTGAAGCTCGCTTCATAACTAGCTTCTGGGCATGCGCGGGTGTAAGAACGTCATTTTAAACGACGTTTTTTGCTACACACGGTCAATTTCTGTGAAGCAAAAAACGACATTTTGAAAAACGACACATAAAATTGAAGCATGCTTCAATTTTTTTTGTCGTTTTTCAGAAGACATAAAACGACGTTTTCCCCCACACACGGTCATTTAAAGTGACGTTTTTAAAAAAAGGTGTTTTTTTTTCATCACATAAAGTGATGGTGTGTACGCGGCATTATACTTTACTGACAAATGCCTGATGCCTATAGGTGAATGCTATGGTAGTAATTATTGCCCTCCAGCAAAACTGGATTCTTAACAAATTGTGTGTAACATTAACATTATTGTAGGTGGTACATATGATATGTAACCATTTTTAAGATTAATATAATAATCTAATAACACACAATTAAATAAAATAAAAGTACATGAATCTATAATGAAAGTGGGCCATTAGCACTGATGCAGACTGAGCCAGGAATGTACATTTCCTTGTGAACACTACTGAATGATACTTGGAAGGATTTTGCATCACACAACTGGGTGAACCATTCTATTATAATACAACAGTCTTTTGTACCCATATATAGTATGTGTTTCTGATTTTACAAAATATATTCATTGTTAATTAATTCTAAATGAATCTCTTTATATTGGAGATTAACTGATATTAGATAGTATGATCTAATAAATACAAAATAATCATTTGATTAGTATAGACAGCTGTTGACAGCCCGATGAAAATGTATTCCACCCATTTCATTCATATTTCAATTTCTGTAGGGGAAGGCTTTGAGAAGTGGAGCTCTTGAGTCAATACCCAGATAAGTAGGTCATGAAGTACTAAGCTGCTTTCTAGGGAATTAGAGAATTGTGATTTAAGGCTGTGTTTCTGCATATGAAATACATTATTTCCAGAGAATGTCATTTCCATATAGTCTATACCCTCAAAACATAGGGGAGTTGAAAGGGGCTCAAGTCTACAACAGATATGCATCCATCTGGTGCATTGTTCACAAGCCTTGCAGATGAAGGGACCCATACTGTATATTTTTAATTAATGCTTAGTTCTGTCCCTTCATCGAATAAATCCCATAATTCCTTGGAACAAAGGGCTTTAATAGGCACCCGTTGTACAGAAACTGGCTTTGGTGTTTTTTTTAACAGTATGTATATCTGCGTGTCTGCTAATTACTATATGTCAGTAAGTACAGTATTGTGTTAATATTCCTTATCTTCCTAACTTGTGGCTCTTCAGTGTTAACAAGGCAATTCTGTATTTCACAATATTTTAAGATGATGAGTTTTAGTTATGTTTGGCTCCAGGAGATGAACACACACAAATGTTCATAATCACATACTATTTTAGTATTCATCTCAGTACATATTCATACTTGAAAGTTAGGCAGTGCCCAACAATGTCCCAGACTTCTGACCTATCCCTAATCCTAAACCTGGCTCTAACACTTAAAGCATTTGTTACCCCAACACTTTGTATTCCTGATATGTGCCTGCTGTACCATGTACTTGTATGAGAAAGTATCCAGTTCTCTCTGCCAGTCCCCTTGCTTTCACACTAGGGACATCGATGATGTAACCTGTCACTGTGCCTCAGGACCAGCTGGGTGCTTGAAAGTGCAGGAGCACATTTTTTATAAAAATGCTTCTTCTGGCAGCATTTTTTAAGGGCCGTTACACTTCAAAATGTGGCAAAATGTGACATTGGACACAATTTTTTAAAGCACTCTGAATGCCAATCAAAGCACCTGTTACTAAATAAAATGGTTACCTAACAGTTCCGGTTCCTGTGTACAAATTATGGGAGTGTCTGGTGCAGACACCATATCTGGTGTGCAGCGTGGAGCAGCTGGAAAGTGAACAGGGTTTGGACTGGAGCCGAGCAACGAGTAGATGGCACACGTGATGTGCAACATGGGGATACTATAGCGGAAAGTGAGCAGGGACCGGAGAGAGAGGAGGAACAGCAATGCTGGGGGTTACTACTGAGTGGGGGGGATCAGCAAAGCTGGAGTTACTACAGAGTGGGAGATCAGCAGAAGATCTGCTGAACGAGGGTACTAATAAGCTGGGGATCTGCTGAATAAGGGTACCAATGAGATGGGGATCTGCTGAACAAGGGGTACTAATGAGCTGGGGATCTGCTGAACAAGGGGTACTAATGAGCTGGGGATCTGCTGAACAAGGGGTACTAATGAGCTAGGGATCTGCGGTTTTGGGGTAATACTGAGCTGGGGTCCTACTGGGCCCCTTTAAGGGCTCTTTCACATTTGCGTTAAACTTTAAGGCAGACTAAAAGCGCATTAACGCACTTATAGCGATAATAAGCATTTAGGATGTGTTGTGCAGGCGTTCATGTTGCGTCAGGCAACACTTCTCAATGCCCTTTGTTTTTTTACAAGGCTAAAATGGGAAGAGCTGGTTCTCAAATTTTCCGACGGAAAAAGTTCTACGCATGCTCCGAATCAATTTGACGCATGCTCCGAATCATTGAACTTCATTTTTCTCGGCTTGTCGTAGTGTTGTACGTCACCGCGTTCTTGACGGTCGGAATTTTGCGTGACGGTGTATAGGCAACTCAACTTTGAGACAAAATTCAGTCGGAAAAAGTCCTCGGCTTTCTTGACGGAATTTCTGATCCGTCGTGTGTACGCGGCATTAGTGTTTTTTTGTTATGTAGGGTTTGCTTTAACTTAAAATAAACCCAATAAATTTAACCTGTGCTTAGACAATCATGGCAATTGGCAAGTCATCATATTAGCGTCACTGTCCTCTAGTAATTGCCCGCTATCTTCACAGATGTAGTCAGCCCATAGTTTAGCTATAGTTCAGCGGATTGAACTTATAAATACATTGTCTGTTCTACAGGTTCAGACAGCATTAATGCCATGCACGTATCTGTGTAAAGTGTACTATTTGTTCAACTGTTTTGTAATTTGAAGGCACTGGTTACAGGGCGTTCAATAGCAGCATTTGCTTCTCTAACCAAAGGATTTCAGCTACAAGTGGAAAGAATATTTTGTATTTGAGGAGATTGCGCCACAAGAAACATTTAGGATTCTGTGTTCAACAAGGAGGGTATGATGCTTCACCTCTTACCTCCTGTTCTTGGCTCCTTCTTTAAAGTGGAACTCAAGACCTACAGCTAAATACACATTAGAAATATATGCATAAGAAAATAGCCATATAAATATGAAATATTGTTTACAGATATTAAAGCATTTGTTACCCCCCAACAATTCAGCTGTGTTTCATATGCTGTTATTGGCCCACAGCTACCTGGCCCTTTCACAGCACCCTTTACCATGTGATTAGCTGTAGCCAATCACAGACCACTAGAGAGCACCGCTGTCATGAATGTAACCAATGAACTTCATTGTAACAGCAACGTGTAAAAAAAAAAAAAAAACTTATTACCCACTCTGTCACTATGGTGACACTAAACTACTCTGATGAATGTATGTAAAAAAAAAATTGTATAAAATGAAGAAAAATTAAAAAAAATTCAATAAAAAAATATTGAATTATTATTTATTTTTCATAGTGTCACCAGTTAGTGTCCGTGATCACGCCACATCAGTCATATGAGGACGATGTACTATCCTGGTGACAGTATATAAAAAAAAAACGTGAACAACAATTTTTTTTATTCAATTTCAAAAAATTTGTGACAAAAAATTACAACTTCAAAAAATTTTACATACCTCTTACTAAAGCCTCAGACTGTCTATTTTCCAAAAAGGGGTCATTTGGAGTGTATTTGTACTGTCCTGGCATTTTAGGGCCTCAGAGAATGAGATAAGCTGCCAGTATATTAGGATTAATCAATTTTTATAACAGTCATGGCCGAAATTGTTGGCACCCCAGAACTTTTTCCATAAAATCAAGTATTTCTCACAGAAAAGTATTGCAGTAACACATGTTTATTCCCTTTGTGTGTATTGGAACAAAACAAAAAAAGGGAGAAGAAAAGCAAATTGGACATAATGTCACACAAAACTCCAGAAATGGGCTGGTCAAAATTCTTGGCACTCTTAACTTAATATTTGGTTGCACACCCTTTGGAAAAAATAACTGAAATCAGTCGCTTCCTATAACCATCAATAAGCTTCTTACACCTCTCAACCATAATTTTGTACCACTCTTCCTTTGAAAACTGCTCCAGGTCTCTCTTATTGGAAGGGCGCCTTTTCCCAACAGCAATTTTAGGATCTCTCCACAGGTGTTCAATGGGATTTAGATCTGGACTCATTGCTGGCCACTTTAGAACTCTTCATCCCTTTGTTGCCATCCATTTCTGGGTGCTTTTTGATGTATGTTTGGGGTCATTGTCCTGCTGGAAGACCCAAGAGCTCCGACGCAAACCCAGCTTTCTGACTCTGGGCTCTTCAGTGTGACCCAAAATCCTTTGGTAATCCTCAGATTTCATGATGCCCTGCACACATTCAAGGCACCCAGTGCCAGAGACAGCAAAACAACCCCAAAACATTATTGAACCTCCACCATATTTCACAGTAGGTACTGTGTTCTTTTCTTTGTAGGCCTCATTCCATTTTCGGTAAACAGTAGAATGATGTGCTTTACCAAAAAGCAATTCTGGTCTCATCTGTCCACAAGACGTTTTCCCAGAAGGATTTTGGCTTACTAAGTACATTTTGGCAAACTGTAGTCTTACTTTTTTATGTCTCTGTGTCAGCAGTGGGGTCCTCCTGGGTCTCCTGCCATAGTGTTTCATTTCATTTAAATGTCGATGGATAGTTCGCGCTGACACTGATGCTCCCGGAGCCTGCAGGACAGCTTGAATTTCTTTGGAACTTGTTTGGGGCTGCTTATTCACCATCCGGACTATCCTGCGTTGCAACCTTTCATCAATTTTTCTCTTCCCTCCACGCCCAGAGAGATTAGCTACATTGCCATGGGTTGCAAACTTCTTGATAATGTTGTGCACTGTGGACAAAGGCAAATCTAGATCTCTGGAGATGGACTTGTAACCTTGAGATTGTTGATATTTTTCCACAATTTAGGTTCTCAAATCCTCAGACAGTTCTCTTCTCCTCTTTCTGTTGTCCATGCTTAGTGTGGCACACACAGACACACAATGCAAAGACTAAGGCCTCGTACACACGACAGAGTTTCTCGGCAGAATTCACCGAGAAACTCGGTCAAAACCCGGATTCTGCCGAGAATCTCTGTCGTCTGTACAGTTTTGGCTCGATGGAGCCGCCGAGGAACTCGACGAGAAAATAGAGAACATGTTCTCTATTTTCTCGTTGTCCTCGTTCTTCTATGGGAGAAGCCGGCCCGCCGAGCTCCTCGGCGGCTTCATCCCAAAACTCGACGAGGAACTCGACGTGCCAAGCACGTCGAGTTCCTCTGTCGTGTGTACGGGGCCTAAGTGAACTTCTCTCCTTTTTATCGGCTTTCAGGTGTGATTTTTATATTGCCCACACCTGTTACTTGCCCCAGGTGAGTTTAAAGGAGCATCACATGCTTGAAACAATCTTATTTATCCACAATTTTGAAAGGGTGGCAAAAATTTTGACAAGCCCATTTTTGGAGTTTTGTGTGACATTATGTCCACTTTGCTTTTTTTCCTCCCTTTTTTTTGTTTTGTTCCAATACACACAAAGGGAATAAACATGTGTATAGCAAAACATGTGTTACTGCAATACTTTTCTGTGAGAAATACTTGATTTTCTGGAAAAATTTCATGACTGTATATACCATAGTTTGTAAAAGATATAAATTTCACTTAAACCAATTCATATACACTTATTGGGATTTTTTTTTAACCAAAGACATGTAACAGGATACATTTTGGCCTAAATTTGATTTTATGTTTTGTTTTTCAAAAATGTTGGCCTTTTTGTGTTTATATTGCAAAAATAAAAAAAAACAAGTGGTGATCAAGTACCACCAAAAGAAAGCTTGTCTGTAATTTGGGTACACTGTGACATGACAGAGCAAGTGGCCGTTAAAGTAGCACAGTGTTGAATAGTAAAAAATGCCCTAGTGATGAAGGGGGTAAAACTTTCCAGAGCTGAGGTGGTTAATGATGATTTCTCTTGCCAGAAGAAAGGCATTTAGAAGAGTTACAGTGTAATGAAGACCCAGTTTTAGCTTTCTTTGGCTACATTTGTGTCCAATTGTGTTCACTGCTGAAAGATTTCGTTATTTTTTTGATACTTTGTGTCAGACCTGCTGTTTCAGCTAAAGCTGAAACAGCAGAAGTTTGTTCAAAAAGGTTCCTTTAAAGAACATTACTCAATTTTCTAATACTTGTTGGGGTTAATGCAGTGGTCACGCTAACAAGAAATTTGATGGAGCAAGGGGGAAGTTTTTTCTCAAACAAACACATTTCTAACAGTCAATGTGGTTTTTGTTGGGGGAAATTCCTTTTATTCTAAGATCAAATGTTAAAAACAAAGGTTTTTTAAATTCCTTTAAATGAGATGGAATGTACTGATGGGAAAATCTGTGAGTATATGGCCAGCTTTAGGGTGCAGAACAGATCCTGTCAAAGCATGCTTATGGCACATGACAGTAAGGCCCTGTACACACGAGCAGACATGTCCGATGAAAACGGTCCGCGGACCGTTTTCATCGGACATGTCTGCTGGGAGCTTTTGGTCTGATGTGTGTACACACCATCAGACCAAAATCCCCGCGGACAGAGAACGCGGTGACGTAGAAGACACCGACGTTCTCTAATACGCGAGTTCAATGCTTCCACGCATGCGTCGAATCAATTCGACGCATGCGCGGGATTTCGGGCCGCTGGTTATACGTTATAACCAGCGGACATGTCCGATGAGTCGTACTAACCATCGGACATGTCCGACGGACAGGCTTCCAGCGGACAAGTTCCTTAGCATGCTAAGAAACTTTTGTCCGCTGCAAACCTGTCTGCTAGGCTGGAAAAATGTCCGCTAGGCCCTACACACGGTCGGACATGTCCGCGGAAACTGGTCCGCGGACCAGTTTTTAGCGGACATGTTCGGTTGTGTGTACGAGGCCTAAGCCAACCTCAGTTTTCTTCCCATCTGGTGGGGCCCAAGGTTCCCAAGTCTGACACTAGGGACAGTGTTTGAAATTTCGGTGGAATGTCAATTAAAGTTATGCAGGCAATCAATGCACTTTTTCACCCAAGCCCAGTTGAAGTCGGCTCCAGCATTGCTTCCAATAATATTTATTTATTACAGGTATTTATATAGTGCTGACAATTACATACAATATACACACTCGCCAGCCACTTTATTAGGTACACTTTGCTAGTACCGGGTTGGACCCCCTTTTGCCTTCAGAACTGCCTTCATTCTTCCTGGCATAAATTTAACAAGGTATTGGAAACATTCCTCAGAGATTTTGATCCATATTGACATGATGGCATCACGTAATTGCTGCAAATCTGTCGGCTGCACATCCATGATGCGAATCCTGCATTCCACCACATCCCAAAGGTGCTCTACTCTACTGGATTGAGATCTGGTGACTGTGGAGGCCATTGGAGTAAAGTGAACTTATGGTTAACCACTTAAGGACCGCCTAACGCCAATCTACGTCGGCAGAATGGCACGGCTGGGCACAATCACGTACCTGTACGTCCTCTTTAAGTACCTGATCGCCGCCGGAGTCCCGCGATCGGTCACAGGAGCTGAAGAACGGGGAGAGGTGTGTGTAAACACACCTTCCCGTTCTTCACAGTGGCAGTGTCACTGATTGTCTGTTCCCTGATATAGTAGTAAAAAAAAAAAAATTATTAATAAAAATGCCATAAAACTATCCCCTATTTTGTAAATGCTATAAATTTTGCGCAAACCAATCATTAAACGCTTATTGCGATTTTTTTTTACCAAAAATAGGTAGAAGAATACGTATCGGCCTAAACTGAGGAAAACATTTTTTATATATTTTTGGGGGATATTTATTATAGCAAAAAGTTAAAAATATTGATTTTTTTTCAAAAATGTCGCTCTATTATTGTTTATAGCGCAAAAAATTAAAACCGCAGAGGTGATCAAATACCACCAAAAGAAAGCTCTATTTGTGGGAAAAAAAGGACACCAATTTTATTTGGGAGCCACGTCGCACGACTGCGCAATTGTCAGTTAAAGCGACGCAGTGCCGAATCGCAAAAAGGGGCCTGGTCTTTTACCTGCATATTGGTCCGGGTCTTAAGTGGTTAAAGAAACCAGTGGTGAGATGATTTGGGCTTTGTGACATGGTGTATTATCCTGCTGGAAATAGCCATCAGAAGATGGGTACACTGTAGTCATAAAGGGATGGACCTGGTCAGTAACAATACTCAGGTAGGCTGTGGTGTTTAAACGATACTCAAGTGGTACTAAGGGGCCCAAAGTGTGCCGAGAAAATATCCCCCACACACCATTACACCACCACCAGCCTGAGCCGTTGATACAAGGCAGGATGGATCCATGCTTTCATGTTGGTTACGCCAAATTCTGACCCTACCATCTGATTGTCGAAGATGAAATCAAGACTCATCAGACCAGGCAACATTTTTTTGGTCCAATTCTGGGGAGCCTTAGCAAATTGTAGCCTCAGTTTCCTGTTCTTAGCTGATAGAAGTGCCACCCGGTGTGGTCTTCTGCTGCTGCAGCCCATCTACTTCAAGGTTTGATGTATTGTGCGTTCAGAGATGGTATTCTGCATACCTTTGATGTAATGAATGGTTATTTGAGTTACTGTTGCCTTTCTATCATCTCAAACCAGTCTGCCCATTCTCCTCTGACATCAACGAGGCATTTTCCTCCACACAACTGCCTCCCACTGGATAGTTTCTCTTTTTCGGACCATTCTCTGTAAACCCTAGGGATGGTTGTGCGTGAAAATGCCAGTAAATCAGCAGTTTTTGAAATAATCAGACCAGCCTGTCTGACACCAACAACCATGCTATGTCCATAGTCACTTAAATCTCCTTTCTTCCCCATTCTGTTGCTCAATTTGAAGTCGTCTTCACCATGTTTAGATGCATTGAGTTGCTGCCATGTGATTGGCTGATTAGCAATTTGCATTACCAAGCAATTGAACAGGTGTACCTAATAAAGTGAAAGGAAAACAGAAGGGGTGCCAGACTAAGCACAGTGGTTAAATCGTATGGGATTTATTGAAGAACAAATAAATTGGCAACTCACATTTGATAAATGTTTACAAGCATATAGGTAAACTTCCGTGACTGCACTCAAAGGGCATCCCTGAGATGGTGACTTTGGTATTCTGTGGAAAGATGGTGAAAAAACGTGGACCGTGGCTAAAGGAAGCAGCCAGCTGTGGTGGAACCAGTGTGGAATGCAAATGGTGCCGATACCAGAACTGACGTCAACGGGGAACGTGATGCCGTTGATGGTGGGTGGTAATGTGTTTTGAAACTTCCTGTTTCTTCTCCAGACCTCTGACATTGACGACAATGGGAGCGTGATGCCATGGATAGTGGGCGGTAACACGTTTCGAAACTCTCTGTTTCTTCTTCGGACATCTCAATTGACGTCAACGGGGAGCGCGATGCTGTGGATCAGGGATCCTCAAACTGCGGCCCTCCAGCTGTTGCGGAACTACAAATCCCATGAGGCATTGCAAAACTCTGACATTCACAGACATGACTAGGCATGATGGGAATTGTAGTTCCTGAACACCTGGAGGGCCGTAGTTTGAAGACCCATGCTGTGGATGGTGGGCAGTAACACGTTTCAAAACTCTCTGTTTCTTCTTCGGACGTCTCAATTGACGTCAACGGGGAGCGCGATGCTGTGGATGGTGGGTGGTAATGCATTTTGAAACTTCCTGTTTCTTCTTCAGACCTCTCAATTGACATAAACGTTGGAGGTTTGAAGACGAAATAGGAAGTTTCGAAATGCGTTACCGCCCACCATCCACAGCATCGCGTTCCCCGTTGACGTCTGTTCCAGTATTGGTGCCATTTGCCTGCCTTGGTGGTTCCTCCACGGCTGGCTGCTTCCTTTAGCCACGGTCCAGGCTATTTTACCATCTTGCCGCAGGATAACGATGTCACCATCTCAGGGGTGCCCTTGAGCCCAGCCGTGGAATTTACCTATATGCTTGCCAATTTATTTGTGCTTGAATAAATCTCATAGGTTTTAACTGCTATACTTAAAGCGGTGGTTCACCCTCCTTAACATCATTATACCATTACATTCGGCATTGTAGCGCGAGCTACGGTATGCCGGTCTTAAATTTTTAATCCCCGTACTCACTGTGCTATCGATCATTGAAGTTTCCGACTCCCGCGGGGAATGGGCGTGCCTATGGAGAGGGAGGATGATTGACGGCCGGCTCTGGCACGTCACGCTCCCCGAAGACAGCCGGAGTAGGTCTCGGCTCTTCACGGCGCCTGCGCACAGGCTATGCGCAGGCGCCGTAAAGAGCGAAGCCTATTTCGGCTATTTCCGGAGAAGCGTGACGTGCCAGGGCCGGCCGTCAATCACCTTCTCTCACCATAGGAACGCCCATTCCCCAGAATCTTCAATGTGGAATAGCACAGTGAGTACGGGGATAAAAAATGTAAGACCGGCATACTGTAGCTCGCGCTACGATGCCGAATGTAATGGTATAATAATTTTTTTTTTTTAATAGGGTGAACCCCCGCTTTAAAGAGAATGTTAAGTCTTTCTTTTTAATTGTACCTACAGGTAAGCCTATAGTAAGGCATACCTGTAGGTCAGTGGCGGCTGGTGCTCAAAATTTTTGGGGGGGCGCAAAGGAAAACAAAAATTGCAGTCTCACTGTGCCCAAACGCAGCCACTGTTACATGCCATCAAACGCAGCCACTGTTACATGCCATCAAACGCAGCCACTGTGCCATCAATTTGCCCCACTGTGCCATGCCATCAAATGCAGCCACTGTGCCATCAATTTGCCCCACTGTGCCATGCCATCAAATGCAGCCACTGTGCCATCAATTCGCACCACTGTGCCATGCCATTAAACGCAGTCACTGTGCCATGCCGTCAAATGCAGTCACTGTGCCATCAATTCGCACCACTGTGCCATGCCATTAAACGCAGTCACTGTGCCATCCATTGTCACCACTGTGCCATGCATTGTCACCACTGTGCCATGCCATTAAACACAGTCACTGTGCCATCCATTGTCACCACTGTGCCATGCCATTAAACGCAGCTACTGTGCCATCCATTGTCACCACTGTGCCATGCATTGTCACCACTGTGCCATGCCATTAAACGCAGCCACTGTGCCATACATTGTCACCACTGTGCCATGCCATTAAACGCAGTCACTGTGCCATCCATTGTCACCACTGTGCCATGCCATTAAACGCAGCTACTGTGCCATCCATTGTCACCACTGTGCCATGCATTGTCACCACTGTGCCATGCCATTAAACGCAGCCACTGTGCCATACATTGTCACCACTGTGCCATGCCATTAAACGCAGTCACTGTGCCATCCATTGTCACCACTGTGCCATGCCATTAAACGCAGCTACTGTGCCATCCATTGTCACCACTGTGCCATGCATTGTCACCACTGTGCCATGCCATTAAACGCAGCCACTGTGCCATACATTGTCACCACTGTGCCCTTTAATGGTCACCACTGTGCCAATTGTCCCCACTGTGCCCTGTAAATTGCTTTCTTCCCCCTCCGCCCGGCACTTACCTTACTGGTTGTAGGCATCCACGTCCCACGATGTCTTCTCCTGCCCTCGATGACTGACAGGCGTCTCAGCCAATCAGGTTACTGGTAGCCAGAACCGGCCAACCTGATTGGCTGAGACGCCTGTCATCTTATTCAAGGGGCGTACAGTCTGTGCGCTCCGAGAATAAGCTTCCGGGCTGTATTGGGAAAGCCTATCAGAGCCGCTGGCTTTGATAGACATTTCCCTACAGCCAACCAGCTGGCGTTATTCAGATGGCCGGAAATTGAGCGCCGACCATCTGAATAACCGCTGCAGCGGCGAAAATAACATAGATTCGTGCAATGCATGAATCTATGTTATTTGACTCAGTTGCGGTGAGAGCCAGAGGGGGCGGCGCTCCAGCGCCCTCTATGGACGAACCGCCACTGCTGTAGGTACTGTAAATATCTCCTAAACTTGCACTGTTTAGGAAATATTTACTATCAGGGCCGATCCTAGGGTCACAGACGCCTGGGTGCAGAAATATTTCTGGCGCCCCCACATGGGCATGGTCATCTTACTAACTCCTCTCCTTTACACATGTTTCTATGGCCACGATCAAACATAGAGATGCTCCCCTAAGAAGTCTTCATTAGTATCCCCCATCAGAGTCCCCCCCAGCAGGTGTCCCCCATCAGAGCTCCGCACAGCAGGTGTCCCCCATCAGAGCCCCCCCACATCAGGTGTCCCCATAGATCAGTACTTCTCCAATAGATCCATGCAGCTCGGGCACGCTGGGAGCAGAAGCATATTACAGAGGGCGGGCATACGTGGCATCTTTGGTTACTTGGAGGGTGGCACTCGGAGAGCATTTCTGGGAGTGCATGGGATGATTGGCAGCAGCTCCGGCCAACCCAGAAGCCTCTCATCACACCGCCTATGGGAAAAGAGCCGACACACACGCAGAGGGGGCGGGGCAGACAGGAGACTGCTCCATGCACACCGGACAGAATTAATTAGTGGAGCCTAGTACCCAAACGTGTTCCAGTACTAGGCTCCACTGTGGTACCCAGCCCGGATTCCGGGGACAGCGGGAGGTATGCGCTCTTGTCAGTTGCCAGCGGAGAGAGCAAGCGGGATGGGGAACCGCAGCACCCGCTACATGCGCTCCGCTTCTGGACACAGACAAGGAGGATGAAGGGGAGCACTTTGGAGCTTTGGCGCCCCCACCTCTGCGGCGCCCCGTGCACCCTGCCTAGGATCGGCCCTATTTACTATAAACTCTGCCACCGATATCATTGGTGCCATTTCTTAAGGACCCATGCCGTGACTGCCAGCACCCCCGCATGCGCAGGAGTAACGTCATTGCTGCTCTGGCCAATCACATCGCTGGAGCCCACGACCCCAGAAGTAACTCCGGGAAAGATGTCGACTGTGTGAGTGGAGTGCTGGCAGCACTGCAGGGCATTGTTCTAAGGTAAGTATCTCATAATGCATCGCATACTAGCTCATTATGTCTTTGTCTTGCAAGTTTTTGATTTTTTTGGAAGAATTTACAACCTCTTTAACCACTTCCATACCAGGTACTTACGCAGCTTCCCGCCCAAGCCAATTTTCAGCTTTCAGCACTGTCGCACTTTGAATGGCAATTGCGCGGTCATGCTACACTGTACCCAAACAAAATTGGCGTCCTTTTTTCCCCACAAATAGAGCTTTCTTTTGGTGGTATTCGATCACCTCTGCGATTTTTTTTTTTTGCGCAACAACTAAAAAAAGGCTGAAAATTTGGAAAAAAAATTACGTTTTTATTTTTTTCTGTTAATTTTTTTGTAAATAAGTTTTCTCTTTCAATTACGGGCACTGATATGGCGGCACTAATGGGCACCGATGAGATGGCACTGATGGACATCGATGAGGTAGTACTGACGGGCACAGATGAGGTGGCACTGATTGGCGGCGCTGGTATGCGACACTGATGGGCACACATAGGCGGCACTGATGGGCACACATAGGCGGCACTGATGGGCACACATAGGCGGCACTGATGGGCACACATAGGCGGCACTGATGGGCACTCATGGGCGGCACTGGGCACTCATAGGCGGCACAGATGGGCACTCATGGGCGGCACTGATGGATACTTATGGGTGGCACAGATGGGCACTGATAGGTGGGCACTGGGCATGGATGGGCACTGTGGGGTGGCACTGGGGTGGCGCTGATGGACACTGGGGTGGCGCTGATGGACACTGGGGTGGCGCTGATGGACACTGGGGTGGCAGCACTGATTTTTACCAGGTTGCCAGTCAGTGCCCATTTGTGGGCACTGACTGGCATCTTTTTTTTTTCTTTATGCTTTTTTTTTTTTTTTTTTCTGTCATTTTTTTTTTTTTTTTCTGTCATTTTTTTTTTTTGCCCACCCTGGTGCTCCAGGGTGGGCATCCCTGGTGGTCCAGTGTGGCGATCCGAGGGGGGGCTGCGCTGATAAACAATCAGCGCTAACCCCCCCTGTCAGGAGAGCCGCCGATCGGCTATCCTCTACTCGCGTCTGTCAGACGCGAGTGAGGAAGAGCCATCGGCGGCTCTTCCTGTTTACATCGTGATCAGCCGTGGTTGGACACGGCTGATCACGTGGTAAAGAGTCTCCGCCGGAGGCTCTTTACCGAGATCGGAGATGCAGGGTGTCAGACTGACACCCCGCATCACCGATCGCCGCGATGCGCGCCCCCACGGGCGCGCGCGGCATGAAATCCTGCAGGACGTTCTAGAACGTCCTGTCAGGATTTCATAACCACTTCCCGGACGTAAATCGGCCATAGGCCGGGCGGGAAGTGGTTAAGGCTCGTACAACACACTATAAGAAAATCGAGCAAACATTTTTGTCCAAAGAATTTTCATATGATTTTTGTATAGTGTGTACACAACTTTCATCAGCCGATTCCAAATTTTGTCAGAACATTTTCGAAGGGACAAACTCACACATTTTTCTCGTACGGGAACAGAATGAATGATTTTTGTTTCATTTGTACCATTTTCAGGCAAATTTTTCGTAAAAGAAAGACTGCGCTTGATCAGAAACGATAAACAACAAAACAAAAACCTTTTTCTTACAAGAACTTTTGTACAAATTTTCGTTCATCGGTTCTGATTGGCTGTGAAACAACAAAGAAAATCGGACGATCGTTCGCCTGATTTTCTTATAGTGTGTACCCCACTTGAGTCTGGCGCCCCTTCTGTTTTCCTTTGGCTTTTGCAGAGTCTGCTTTTTTCCCCAAGGGTGCTGTTTTTTATTTCACCCACATGTCCCATATGAGCTTTTTATGAACTTTTATGGGCGTTTTTTTCAGTGATCCTCCGGTGCCAGGTCCTTACTGTGTTTTTATGTCCCTAATAAAGTGGCAGATGAGTGTATATTATACATAATTTATTACATGCCCATCAGTCCCTGCCCCCAAGGAGCTTACAATCTAATGTCCTTATCTCACATACACATAGTAGGGTCAATATACACAGGAACCAATTGACCTACCAGCATGTCTATAAAGTGTGGGAGGAAACCGGAGTAACCCCATGCATGCAATGGGAGAAGACACAAACTCCATGCAGATAGTGTCCTGGCTGGGATTTGAACCAATAACTAGTGTTGCAAGGCAGACGTTTTACCCACTAGACCACTATGCCTCCAAATAATAACATTTTTAAATGGGCCATTCACTTTACCTCTTATAAAACCCCCACCCCATGGACAGCAGCACGCAGCACTATTAGCAGACATTGCACCTTTAAGTCCCCTCCACTCAGAGCTGCCAATCACATGACGTCGGCAGCCCACGGGCCTCCAGCCCCTCCCTTCGCCCACCCGCTTTCATCAAGTTAGGCTGACCCGTCCAAACAGATGATGTCATTCTATTATAAACCCCGTGACCAGCGGGGAGCCGCCGGGGTCTCCGCTCATTGGCTGGCATCGCCCTTCCATCAGCAGGCAGAGAACGCTGTGATTGGCCAAGCTGGTGAGCCGCGCCTCCCAAATAATAAACAATCTAGTAGTAATGAAGAGCAATCCTTGCGCTGTCTGGAGTTGGCAGCGGGCGCGGCTTGTGCGTGACGTCGGCAGTCAGGGGCGTGGTGTCGCATGCAGTGGTTGTTGACATGCCTGGGATTGCACGGTTCCTTGTGCTCATTGTTGGGGGAATGAGAGTGTATAGCGGGCAGCGCCTGTGTGTGTTCATAGGGGCGGCCAGGCTTGTCCTGGTGTACAGCTACCGCTTGGAAGACACATTGTTTAGTGAATGCATCTTCATTGCGTCATGTAGTGCGCACCGCCCACCACGACTGCCAGCAGTGATTGATAGGAGGAAATGCGGTTTGTTTTGTTTTTTAAGGGGGGATGTTTTTGATGTGACGTCATGGCACACGCCTGTGTATATGTGATGTGTGATCAGGGTTGCTATTTATAGTGCTGCGGTGTAGATCGGACCTGAGGAATAGGAGATCTGTAGCAGCACATGGATGTCATAGCATGACATTGTCACTACACAAAGGGAGAGTGGCACTACTCATCAGGCGTGTCCCATTCATCCCTGATGGGTATTAAAGATGCCTACTACCATTTACGTTAACCACTTCAATACCGGGCACTTCCTGCCCACAGCAATTTTCAGCTGTCATTTTGAATGACAATTGCACTGTACCCAAACTACGTTTTTTATCATTTTCTTCCCACAAATAGAGCTTTCTTTTGGTGGTGTTTGATCACCTCTGGGGGTTTTAATTTTTGCTAATCAAACAAAAAAAAAACGTAATTTTTGAAAAAAAAAATGTTTTTCTTAGTTTCTGTGTTACAATTTGGATTTCTCCTTCACCGATGGGCACCGATGAGTTGGCACGCACTGATGAGGAGGCACTAATATGTAGAATTGATGGGCAATGATATGCAGCACTGATGAGCACTTACGGGCAGCATTAATTGACACTGATGGGCACTAATAGATAGCACTGATGATGAGGTACTGACAGTCATTACTGATTGGCATCTGATTAGGGCACCGACAAGCGTTACTGATTGATGGGCATTGATTGGCACTTTAAGCACTGACTGGCATTTTTATGGGCACTGACTGGCATCTGATGGATACTGATTTGCAGCTGTGGTGAGCACCACTGACCTGCACTGATAATTAATGCACTGATTATCAGCATAGAGTCCCCCTTTGACAGGAGAGTCAGTGCAAGCCGAGGAAAGCCGTTTACCGTCACCGCCTGGTTACATGCTGTGATTGGTCATGGCTGATCACGTGGTAAAGAACCTACATCATAGGCTCTTTACCACGATCGGAGTTGCGGTGTGTCAGAGTGACACCCTGCAGGTGCGAGATCGCGGCTTATCCTGCTGGACGTCATATGACGTCATCACGACCACCGGGCACTCGCATTGTCCCCGGGGACACGCCTCAGGCAAGAGCCGACGTACAGCTACGACGGCTCACGCAGGGGGCCAGCCTGCCACGTGGCTGATCCGGAAGTCGTTAAAGATGTGTATTGAAAAATGCACCCGCAATACAACCTGCAACATGTGAACCAGGACTTGAGCTAAATTCTGCAGAAAGTAAAAATCCTTCTTTGCAGTGGGGCTCCCCCTGCACTGCAAGGGTAAATGTATTACTAAACCCACAACAGTAAAATCAGTCTTTATATTCAATAAAGCATGCATGTTCTACTCAGATCCTCCCCTTCTTCCGCTATTCCCAATGTACAGTATATCATGACAGTACAGAGCCTTGGGGGCGCTCTGCACACGCTCAGTTTAGTATGCATTGCTAGAGAGTTTTTTTGTTTCTAGGTATGATGTAGGTGATCAGCACAGGGCAAATCAGCACTGTTCAAATAGAGGGTCAGGGGTCATGCAGCCTCATAGGACAGTCAGAGTAGAAGGAAAACTCCATCTACAGGCTTTAACGACACTGATAAAAGACATAAGATTGCTCTAACTGCTAATGAGAAAAGGTATTTAGCAGTTTATATTTACAAAAATTATTGCATTTCCATGTTCTGTGTACTGTAAGAGACCAGATATAGTAGATGCAGGGTCCTGGGTTTAGTAACACTTTAACTGCTCATTTAGGTCTAAAGGGTGTAAAAAAAGGTTTTATTTACCTGATCCTCCACTCCGGCAGGTTCATTCCATGCAGTTAGAATGATCCTCAAAGCCTCATCTCCCTTGTGCTCTGGTGGTCACAGGTCCTCTGATGTCATCAAAACCAATTCAAAGCCCCCATCCCTGCATTGGATTTCAGGATGCAGAGGAACAGTCCACTGCTAGAGCAGAGAAGAGCACTGGCTGCAGGGGGAGAGGAGGATCGGGTAAGTAAATTGCTTTGTCCAGTACCCAGATATAAATGAGCATTTAACTCTTGCAGTGAGGCGGATGGGGGTACTCAGGCTTCCTCTGATGGCGTAGGTGGATAGGTAGGTGGATGATGTTATGATTTCCACCCTGGGCAATTAGAGGAAGCCTTATGTCATTGATAAAACTACAAGGCATCTCCCTAAATGATAGAAAAGCATTCATTGTAACTCTATTTAGTTCTGGCAGCAGATTGGAAGTTACCCACTACCCTGTTGCCAGATCACAGCACCACATACTGTATCTAGCTGATGCTACTATAGTCCATTACGGCGCACAGGACAGAGTTATGTAATATAAATAATTTGGGCCAGCTTAGCTCAAGCAAACTACTTTAATTGATATCAAACCCAGAATTCCACTCCAACCACTTGCCTACAGGGCACTTTCACCCCCTTCCTGCCCAGGCTAATTTTCAGCTTTCAGCGCTCTCACAATTTGAATGACAATTGCGCGGTCATACTACACTGTAACCATATTACATTTTTATAATTTTCTTCACACATATAGAGCTTTGGTGGTATTTAATCACTGATATGTTTTTTTTTTTTACAGACAAAAAATAAATAAAGTTTTTCTTAGGTTTCTGTCAGTAAATTTTTTAAATAAGTAATTTTTTTTCCTTTGCTGATGGGTACTGATGAGGTGGCACTGATATGACGCACTGATAAGCAGCACTGATGGGTGGCACTGGTGGGCACTGATGGGCAGCAATGATGGGCATTGATGGATGGCACTACTAGCCAGCACTGACTGCCATCACTAATGGGCACCGATTGCTGGCACTGGTGGGCACTGACTGCTGGCACTGTGCTGTATTGTAATTGGGGCACTGATGATCAGTGCCCTGATTACATGTCTCGATGTCCCCTGCGAGGAGATGTCGCTGATCGGCTCTCCTTGCCACACATTCTGTCAGTATGAGGCGATTAGAGCCGATTACTGGCATTTCTGTGTTTACATGTGACCGGCTGTGATTGGACACAGTCGGTCACGTGGTTAAAAAGCCGCAGCTGCTGATCTTCACAAAGATCGGGGTCGCGCCGTGTCCTAGCAACATGGCGCAGCCACGATCGCTGCGCTGCACCGTTCTGGGATGGCCGTTCTGGGATGACATCATGCCAGAACGATACCTGTGCCACCCTGCTGTCATTTGAAGGTGGGTGGGCAGCAAGCAGTTAATCCTAAAAAGAAATGTGGATAAAAAAAAGTTGTAATGGTTATCAGGATCTACCAGCCTGCACTCATCATTGTGGAAGTATTTATAGCTGAAAAAGTTATGTACCTCTCAACCAAAACTGTTACCATTTAAAGAATAAAGGAAGTGTACCTTAAAGTGTAACTTAAAGCGGTGGTTCACCCTAAAAAACAAGTTTCTACCATGAAATTCAGCATACTAGCGCGAGCTACAGTATGCCTTTATTTTTTATTTTTTTGGGCTGTACTCACAGTTTAATCCCGTAGTTAAGTTTCAGACTCCCCGCGGGGAATGGGCGTTCCTATGCAGAGGGAACATGATTGACGGCCGGCTATGGCGCGTCACGCTTCCCGAAAATAGCCGGAGTAGGACTCGGCTCTTCACGGCGCTATACGGCGCCTGCGCACAGACTACGAGCTGACTGCGCAGGCGCCGTGAAGAGCCAAGTCCTATTTCGGCTAATTTCGGGAAGCGTGACGCGCCATAGCCAGCCGTCAATCATGTTCCCCTCTGCCTAGGAACCCCTACTATTTTTTTTTTTTAGGGTGAACCCCCGCTTTAAGTTAAAAATATCCTGCTAGATCACTTCAGGTTGGCCCTTTTTGCAGGTATATCTATGTAAAGCGTTAAAAATAAGTGCCTATACTGTGTCAAATCTAGTAATACACGGTCTCACCCTGCTCTGCACATGCTCAGTTGCGCTACATTTTTAGGCACTGCTGAATTTGTAGAGGCCGATTTGCTGACAGCCTTAAAGTAGAATTAAACCTCATACTTTAAACTCTGAGTAAGCAAATCTCAAATTTTTTGTAGGAATCTAATGGAGTGGTCTAGTGTCAGTTAGACACTAGGGCAGTAATGGCGAACTTTGGCACCCCAGATGTTTTGGAACTACATTTCCCATGATGCTCAACTACACTGCAGAGTGCATGAAGATCATGGGAAATGTAGTTCCAAAAACATCTGGAGTGTCCAGGTTCGCCATCAATGCACTAGGGCATTAGAGTTGTTGTTGAATGTACTGTATATACTCGTGTATAAGCCGAGTTTTTCAGCACAATTTTTTGTGTGCTGAAAATGCCCCCCCTTGGCTTATACTCGAGTCACCTTTTTGCGCCTGATCTCGCGGATTTTGGGGACCCGGTACCGTCCAAAATTGGCACACATGTAGCCCCCCTCTTCCTCTACAAAGTGTGTAATGTTTTGTGTCCAGGGGACCTATGGCCGGGGAGCACCGATTTATTTATTTTTTTCAAAGCCGTGCACCCCTTTCTATAGGCTCCCATGGTAAACGGTCATTTCTCCGGTGAATTAGGGACCCAGTACCGGCCGGTCGTAGATCCACTGGACCCGGAATTTGGCAAACATATACCCCCATTTCTCCTCTATAAGTGTGCAAAGTTTGTTGTCTTGGGGGCCTATGGCTAAGGAGAACCGATTTTTCAAAACGGGGCACCCCTTCCATAGACTCCCATGTTAAACGTCAGTCTAGTCATGGACACAGTGAGGCATGGACACAGTGAGGCACGCAGATGGACACTCTAGGCCATGGGTCTTCAAACTACGGCCCTTCAGTTGTTCAGGAACTACATTTCCCATCATGCCTAGTCATGTCTGTGAATGTCAGTGTGTTACAATGCCTCATGGGATGTGTAGTTCTACAACAGCTGGAGGGCCGTAGTTTGAGGATCCCTGCTCTAGGCTTATACTCGAGTCAATACGCTTTCCCAGTATTTTGTGGTAAAATTAGGTGCTGTGAGGGGTTAGCTCGGTAGCGGGGTGTGTGACCCCTTGGGTGGGTTCACCACACACTGAATTTATACAGACTGGCAGTCGAAGACGGTTGAAAACAACGTTTTTGGTTTATTTTTCCATCTTGCTGGAAAACAATTGCAAGCATCCAAACAGCATAAACAAAATCAAACATAAAATAAATCCTAGCCACTTTGGGCGTCTACCTTCCACACAGGAACCTATCTATGAAGTCTAACACAGCCTACTGCTGGGTAGACAGTGCTGGCATACAGCACAAAACAATAGTATTTTGATTTTTATCACACAGACAAATCAATCCTCTCCTCACCTCCACAGAAGACCTTCTGGCACTGCTCTCCTTACTCACAAAGACTCAGGATGATGCAGCCAATTAGTGGTAATCCTCTGGGCTACTTATAGAGGCCTTAATTGCCTCATTCTGAACAGCTGAAGTTTTTCAACGGCCTTTAGCCTTTCTCTGGCTACGTTTGTAGCCGACGCCCGATAACCATCTGTGTATTGTCTAAAACAAGGCAGAAATTATGTCCCATCAGTGACAACACCCACAGATTTACCTGACTTTCTGTCACAGTGCCTTGGCTTATACTCTAGTATATATGGTATGTTCTTTTTGTGATGTATCTGTACCGAGCCTGGGTATGTATCTACATTTTTATTTTCTCAAAAAAAAAATGTATAAATAAAAAAAATGGTGCTGCACATGTTACCAGTTATGACTCCAGCTATTTGATGGTTTGACAGTTTGGTTGAGGACACAAGCAAATGTGACAGTTAAATCAATGTGTTTAGTTACGCTTTGTGATTTACTGCCGCTCAGAGGATCTGGGCTTCAACAAAATGGCAGCCTCCAGCAGGAAGACACAGGAACAATTCTGGAGACAATTTAGAGCACACACTAATTTTGATAGCATAAATATAACTGTGGAATGTATGTTCCACATATTTTTTTTTTTTTTTTATCAAGTTATGGGTAACGTTCTGCTTTAAGGCCCCATTCACACTGCCGTGACTTGAAAGTTGTGTGATTTTTGCCACGATTTCAGGGAATGCCTGTGTAAACTTGAGGTCTATGGACCTTGTGACGGTATCGGTATGATATCCCCGTCAACGTTCCCTTCTTCCCATAACGAAAATCACCCCAATATTCCACGAGGAGGGATATCCCTGGAATCGCCCAGAAAGCCACACATGAGACCAGCTTACTGCTTGAACAACACAGACTTTAATGTTATAACACACACAGCTTATATGTCATTTCCAAAACTGTTACAATGACAAATCTCCGCCCCCCTCACACTGGGGCTTCCATACAGATGACTAGGTAGACACGACGGGGCCGATGCTGAAACACATTTTCTTTAGACAATGACATCAATGACGCTGAGCACTAGCTGTACTGAATACATCAACCAGACCGCTCGACCCCGCATATAGAGAGATAATTACCACAATGAAGCAATCAGAATAATTAACACAAGCCACTTAAACCCAGCTCTCCTTCACACAACACAATAGATCAATTAACCTTTAGAAATAGTGAGGGGACATTAGCACATCAATAACCTGGCTAGCAGGGAGCAGTAAACTGAGACATATAGGCAAATGTATCACAATGGCCCCCCTTTTGCTCCCTGCTCCGGCAAACCCGGTTGGACCTTCCCTGGTCCAGTAGGGTTGACGGGTTCAGAGCTATTAGTCAGAGGTTAACTCCGTTTGGCATGACTGACCTCCCTTGGCAACTGCTTCAGACTCAGGTATGTCACCGGGTCGTCAGATCACACGCCGGTCAGTCCCCAAGTCTTTGTGCGATCTGCAAAGTCACCAGAAGTCAGTGTGAAGACAGCGAATGGGTCTGTGCGCCGCCGTCTAGGTGTCCCGCTATGGGAGGGGGCAGGTTATGGCTCTGAAGTGACAATCCCAGGAGATTCATAAAAAGAAAAAGTTATATTTGTTGAAATGCTGTAGCACTGGTGCTCAGAGTCCGGGGGGGGGGAGGGGAATCAGAGCCCCATAAGGTCAGCCACCCCCTGCTTCCTCCGCAGCCGCCGGTTCTCCTCTTGGAGCTTCTCCAGCTCCATCTCCAGTTCATGCTGCTGTGACCTCAGGTGGTTGTTCTCCTCCTCCATGCGGCTTATGCACTCCTCCAGCTCTATGTACTCACGGATCAGCTCCTGCTTGCTCATGTCCTGCAGGCTCTCCACATGGTCCTTCATCATCAGGAACTGGGTGGTGGTGTAAGGGGCCACCGGTGGGCCCTTGGCGAACATCTCGGCACGCATCTGGGACGCCCGCTGCGACTCCCTCTCCTCCAGTCGCTTCTTCTCCTCCCAGGTCAGCTTGTTATACGGCTTCCAGGACCTCTTCTTCTTGAAGGGTGGCCGGCGGTGCCTCTTTCTGCCCAGCTCCCTCCAGGGCCCCTCCGGCTCAGGGCTGTCGCCCATGACCAGCTGACAATGGTGTTCCCTGTTGTCCGTAATAACAGATTGTACCATGAGGGCTTCGTAAGGGGTGCCCAATGGTTCTTCCTGACCCAGCTCCTTTGGATCCCAAGCCGAGTCTACACAATGGGCTGCTGCTGGTGGGCGGTACCCAGGTTGAGACCAATTTGACCTGGTGTTGTCATTCATGGGGCAATTCTGCTTGAAGTGACCCAGCTGTTTGCACCGGAAGCAGCGTTGTTCGTTGCCCTCCTGGCGATGATAGCGAGGGCTAGATGTCACCGGTCTGTTAGGAGGTTGGTATCTAGCGGTTGGTGGGTGTGAGGGCACCGTTTGTGGTGGAGGTTGTTCCTGTGGTGTGACCTGGTTCGTCTTGCGAGTATCTGCATATTCATCCGCCAACTTCGCGGCCTCTGGTAGAGTCATGGGCCTGCGATCTCTCACCCAATCTTTGACGTCCGTCTGGATGTGATTGTAAAATTGCTCCAGGAGCATTAGTTGCAAAATGTCCTCTGCGGTGGTGGCCTGGCTGCTGTTAGCCCAGTTAGAGGCCGACCGGGACAATTGGCATGCCCATTCCGCATAAGAGTCTTTCGTGGTTTTGCGTGAGTCCCTGAACTTCTGTCGGTGGGACTCTGGGGTTACTGCATAACGAGCCAGGAGCACTTCTTTAACCCTGGCGTAGCTATGGATATCCTGATCTGGCACGGTCCGGAAAGCATCAGAAGCTTTGCCTGACAGTTTGCCTGACAATATTGCAACCCAGTCTCCTCTAGCTATTCGGTGCAGGTTACATTGTCGCTCAAAATCCGCCAGGAAGTTATCAATCTCACAGTCCTTTTCATCAAAAGCTTTAAAAGCGCTAAACGGAATCTTCCTTGCGTCTGCTGTGCTGTACTCACTGTTTGGAGAATGTGCGGCTGCTTGTTGGACTGCTGCCAGTTTTAACTGTAGTTCTGCGTCCCTTATTTGTTTATCCTTCTGTAGTTCTGCGTCCCTTATTTGTTTATCCTTCTGTAGCTCCGCGTCTCTTATTTCTTTAGCCTCCTTCGCTAACAGGTCCATCACTTTCAGTACCACATCTGGCGTTGGGTTCGGGCCGAACCACGCTAGCTTCTCTCTCATTAGCTTGTTGGCTGGCGATTCCTCCTCCTGAATCACTGGTGTCTCCATCTCTTGTACTACTGGCGTTGCTGCAATCCCGTCCTCCTGGTCTAGCTCCATTGATTCTGCTATGATGACCCGCTTGGTTTTGTTGCTAGCAATCCTTCCACGAACTTCCAGTAGTTCTTCCAGTGTCTGCTTGGAATCCGGGTGTGAAGGGGAATAGAAGGGAAAAATCCCACTGCTACCAACCAATTGTGACGGTATCGGTATGATATCCCCGTCAACGTTCCCTTCTTCCCATAACGAAAATCACCCCAATATTCCACGAGGAGGGATATCCCTGGAATCGCCCAGAAAGCCACACATGAGACCAGCTTACTGCTTGAACAACACAGACTTTAATGTTATAACACACACAGCTTATATGTCATTTCCAAAACTGTTACAATGACAAATCTCCGCCCCCCTCACACTGGGGCTTCCATACAGATGACTAGGTAGACACGACGGGGCCGATGCTGAAACACATTTTCTTTAGACAATGACATCAATGACGCTGAGCACTAGCTGTACTGAATACATCAACCAGACCGCTCGACCCCGCATATAGAGAGATAATTACCACAATGAAGCAATCAGAATAATTAACACAAGCCACTTAAACCCAGCTCTCCTTCACACAACACAATAGATCAATTAACCTTTAGAAATAGTGAGGGGACATTAGCACATCAATAACCTGGCTAGCAGGGAGCAGTAAACTGAGACATATAGGCAAATGTATCACAGACCTCAACTCACATCAATGTAGTACAGAGACCACTTTGAAGTCAGTGTGACTTGAAGGCGCACAGATATGAATGTTTATCATTGGGAATCATGGGGTGCGATTTGTGATGCGACTCTGATGTCCAAAGTCACACAAGTGTGAAAGGTGCCTAAAATAGCTTTTGTATACTTCCAAAGAGTTGTCATTTTTAATTAAGTACCAATTATCTCGTTGCTATAGACTCTGTGCACCTTTCTCATCAGTGACCAGTACTGTTTCCATGTCACTGAAAATCCTCATCCCCCCCCCCCCACCATATGACTGCTGCAGATTTCTGGAAGTAGCCATGTTTTTTCCCCATGATGACATACTGTATGTTATGGGAGGACAGAACACACAGCTGTCTGTCAAAGGCCCTTGCTTGCTGCCTTTCAGCATTATCACCTCACAGAGAGACGTCCATTGCACCAACCTGAATGGGAAATGTATATAGAGCTGGTAACTGATTAAGCTGCTGCTGACTGTCCTTATATACAAATAGAAGATCCTTTTTGTCTCTCCTCCCTCACTCTTACCACCTCCTGCTTCAGGAACTGATGAATTCTGAAAGGCAGAACATGTTGTAGCAGGAAATTCCTGTTTATTTACAAAGAACACATTGGGTTTATTTGTATTTGGCAGATATACACAATGTGACAAAATATCATCTTGTATTAAATCAAATGCTACGACTAGAGAAAAATTGCTGCAGTATGCATTCTTGCCTCCTGGAAAGTACAGATGGAAAAAATCACAGATATACATTTAATGATTAAGGCCAGATTTTTAAGAAGCAACCCTTCTTCTGGGGTTTGCCTAAAATAATATTACTAATGCATTATTTTTATAGAAACTCAATATACCATGTTATGATTTATAAAATGTGAATAGAAAAATCATAAAGTGTAAGGCAGTCCATAGATTAATCTTTTTTTTCCCAACCATTGCGTGGAATGAAAAAAAAAATAACCCAAACCATCACTGGTTTTTCTCACTTGTTGTTTCATTTTATTTCATTTGCAATATCATATGCAATAACCACTGCTAAAATATCTCACCTTTTAATACTCCATATTGTCCAATATGCTTCTGATATAAGGTTAATATCTTGGTCCATTGTGGACCTATTTGCATATCGGCAATATGTTATCTATATTTAGTACAACATTGCATCTGCGATCTTTTGATTATTGCCTTTTTTTTTCAATAAAGTTACATAAACAAAAATGAGCAGATTCCCCCAATCCACACAATTAGGGCCCTTTCACACTGGTGCATTTTTGCCATGTTTTTGCCGCGTTTTAGCGGTAAAAATAGCGCTATTAAAACGTTCCCCATGCCCCTCTCCATTGAAATGAATTAAAAACGCGGTAAAATCGCGGTGTTTTACCGCAATTTTAAGGCCCCTTTCACATTGAGGAGTTTTTCAGGCGGTACAGAGCTAAAAATAGCGCTGCTATCCCGCCTGAAAAACTCCTTCACTGCAGACTCAATGTGAAAGCCCGAGGGCTTTCACACAGAGGCGATGCGCTGGCGGGAGACAAAAAAATCTCCTGTCAGCAGCATCTTTGGAGCGGTGAGAGGAGCGGCATGTATACCGCTCCTTCACCGCTCCTTCCCATTGAAAACAATGGGAAACCGCGGCAATACCACCCACAATGCGCCTCTATAGAGGCGCATCGCGGGCGGTATTAACCCTTTATCGGCCGCTAGCGGGGGTTAATACCGCACCGCTAGCGGCAGATTCCCGCGGCAATCCCGGCGGAATAGCGCCGCTATTTTTAGCGGCGTTATACCGCCACTGCAGCTCCCGCTCCAGTCTGAAAGGGGCCTTACGTTCCGTTTTTACCACGTTTTTACAGCGGTTTTTAATTCATTTCAATGGAGGGGGCATGGGGAGCGTTTTATGGGCGTTTTAATAGCGCTATTTTTACACTGATCAGCACTGCCGGCTATAGCTAAAGGTCCCAGAAGCACATCAGAACAACGCACTTTGCTCTGCCCACCGGAGCTTGGCAGATTCACAAACTGCACAGTGGTGGTAAGTATGACATGTTTGTTATTTAAAAAAAATAAACAAATCAAAGCTTTACAATCATTTTAAGCCACGTTTAGCAGCGTCGGACAATTTTACAGCTGTAACGCCGGTCTTCAGAATGTGATGGCCCTGTTTTTTTGGTTTTTTTTGCAGCTTGAAAACGCCTATGCCACTTACAGCTCCTAAAAGCCTGAGTGTGCATGAGGTCATAGAATAACATGGAAAGGCGTTTTTAAGCTGCTGAAAAAAATGTCTGACGCTGGTAAAAGCAGCTGTAAAAAGTCCTGTGTGCATGGGAAATTAAAGCGGAGTTTCCATCAAAAAATTTTTTTTTCTTTAATGTGCATATTACACCTGAAAATACCTGTTGCTATGTGTTCCAACAAAATCTGCCTTCTGAATCACCTCGGATTGTGTCGTCACCTCTCTCGGCTCCACAGCTCGCTACTGCTCCTGGGTAATGTGTGTCATCATTTCCCAGGATGCACTGTGCGCTTCCCCTAAGGCTAGAATTGCGGTACTTCAAGGCAGTAAGTGACGTGATTCAGTGAGTATCATGGCGCCATTTTCAGAACTGGAATAGCCCTTTGTTATGAGTGTTTGGCGACAGTCACATGCACATGCAGGGTAACAAGCAGTTTGTACAACATCGCCGATGCTATCTTCTCTCCTATAAATAGTTTAGCTTTGATGGCATCCAACACTGTTTGATTTCCTTGTTGCCATCACAACCGGGCGGGCACTTCGGATGTCGCCGCCCGTTGTGATGACAACCCGAAATGTTTATGGCGCTGCGTTGTGCTTTCACTGCACATGCGCGAGAATTGGACGGGCGGTTCATGATGGTCCGGCTCATCACCGCTATCCAGGAAGTAACTGCTTTTTGGCTTCACATGCCCAGAAGCAAAACGAGAACTTCAACGATTTAATATGTCACTTTTGTTAAAAAATCGGGCGATCAGCGGGGATTTAGGACACAGTAAGTCTATTTATAGGTTACATAGAGCTGACTGATAAAAGAGCTTATTTAAAAAAAATTGTAAATTATGATTGGAACCCCACTTTAAAGAAAACATGTTGATCTTGCCAGAAATGCAGTATTCTTGAAATTTCCTGTGTGCATAAAAAGAAAGCACAAAGAACCTGATCTTTCTTGTGTAAACTAGTAGTCCCATCAATCAACCGTGTCATAGAGAAGGAAAAAGTCACATATGTTTGAAGTCCAGTCTGAGAGACAACCATGGCTCCAACCAGAGATACACCGGAGAAATGAGTGTAGACATGACGGGGCATAAAGTGCATATTTTGCAGGATTGCCGGGTTAAAATAAAGGAAACCCTTGTAGTGAGAGTAGATAGTGTAATTGTCTAATTAACCAGTAGAGGTTTCCAGGGTAGTGAGTAGGGAGTAACATAGCTGGTGACATAGTACCAGCCCTGCCCCTGCCAGTGTGAGGCATCTTGAGGAAAGAGAGCTCTGTATAGTCTGGCAAGAGTCTTCCTGGGGGGGTTGGTCATTATGAGAAGTGTTGCAAGGAGGAGGACATGGCTAAGATGTAATCCTTGAGACTTTAGCTTTGGGAGCTTCCCCTTGGGGAGAAGCAGGGATAGAGCGGTGTAGGACTTTTGGGACAACTTGTTTCCCCTTTGCATGCATTGCAGGGCTGTGACAAACCCCCTAAGGGCTCTTTCACACGTCAGTTCAGTTTTTTAGATCAGTTTTTTTTTCATCAGTTGATCCGTTTTTCCATCAGTTTTTCGTCCGTTTTTCCATCAGTTTTTCCATCCGTTTTTTTTTTTTTTGGGGGGGGCTTTTTACATACAGTGCATGCCGCCGAGAATGTGTTTTAGCACGACGGCATCGCGCTGATTCTCGGCGACAGGGTGCCGGCATCTCGCACTCGCTGGAATAGTAAAAGCCATTCCAGCAAGCACGTCATAGAAGCGACGGGAGATCCGACTTGGATTCCCGCCAATTCTACATGTGTGCGGCATTTGGTATGAATCCTAAGGGGAAAGTCCCCGCCGGATTTTAAATAAAAATCCGGCATGGGTTCCCCCCTCAGGAGCATACCGGGCCCTTAGGTCTGGTATGGGTTGTAAGGAGACCCCCCCTACGCCAAAAAAACGGCATAGGGGGTCCCCCTACAATCCATACCAGACCCGTATCCAAAGCACGCTACCCGGCCGGCCAGGAAAGGAGTGGGGACGAGCGAGCGCCCCCCCCCCCTCCTGAGCCGTACCGGGCTGCATGCCCTCAACATGGGGGGGTTGGGTGCTCTGGGGCAGGGGGGGCGCACTGCGCCCCCCCACAGCACCCTGTCCCCATGTTGATGAGGACAGGGCCCCTTCCCGACAACCCTGGCCGTTGGTTGTCAGGGTATGCGGGCGGGAGGCTTATCGGAATCTGGGAGCCCCCTTTAATAAGGGGGCCCCCAGATACCGGCCCCCCACCCTAAGTGAATGGAGGCAAAAAGTTAAAGTTAATAAACACGACACAAGGGTTTTTAAAATAATTTATTAGTCTGCTCCGGAGGCCCCCCCTGTCTTCTTAATTAGCTCTTTCACCAGGGGGAGGCTTCTTCTTTGACGTCTTCGGGTGGGGGCCGCTCTTCTTCGCCGCCGTCTGGTTCTCTTCCACCGCAGTGGGTAGGTACCGGAGCATGATGGGACTGTGAGGCCTATATAAGTAAGATGCAAGCCGCGCACCCGTCATTGCAGCGAGAAGAGGCGACGTGTCAACATCGGGAGAAGAGAAGGAGAAGACGACGACGTCACAGCACAGAAGAAGAAGACGTTCAGCGCTGAAGGAGAAGGCACCGGACAGCGGGAGGAAGAACCGGGGTGCGCCGAGTCAACAGCGGAGAGCGGCAAACATAGAAGAAGACCCCCGGAGAGTGGAGAAGACCCCCGGATAGCGGAAGAAGAAGCACACCACCCCCCGCCGAAGACGTCGGAGGAAACCCGCCGGGGGGGCGCTTTTATAAAAGCGACCCCCCCGGCGGTGGAAGAGAACCAGACGGCGGCGAAGAAGAGCGGCCCCCACCCAAAGACGTCAAAGAAGAAGCCCCCCCCTGGTGAAAGAGCTAATAAAGAAGACAGGGGGGGCCTCCGGAGCAGACTAATAAATTATTTTAAAAACCCTTGTGTCGTGTTTATTAACTTGAACTTTTTGCTTCCAGGTGAATGGGTAGGGGTACGATGTACCCCATATCCATTCACTTAGGGTGGGGGGCTGGTATCTGGGGGCCCCCTTATTAACCTTCCTGGCGGTGTTCCCGAGACTGACTCGGGGTTAGATTTTCCTGCTACGATCGGTAACCCCGAGTCAGTCTCGGGCTTGCCTCGCTAGATCCACAGGCACTTTTTACTTACCTTGTCCCTGGATCCAGCGATGCCACCGCGCTGTGTGAGCGAGCGGGACCTCGCTCGATTCACATAGTGCCTCCGTGTGACGCCGATCTCCGTTCCCTGCGACGTTACGACGCACGGGGACGGAGAACGGCGCCAAATTCAAAAACGTAAACAAACACCTTACATACAGTATACTGTAATCTAATAGATTACAGTACTGTATGTAAAAAAAACACACCCCCCCTGTCCCTAGTGGTCTGTCCTGTGTCATGCATGTCATTTTATATAATAAAAACGTTTCTTTCTCCCTGCAAACTGTAGATTGTCCATAGCAACCAAAAGTGTCCCTTTATGTCAAAAATGGTTTTAGATCAGCTAAAAAACAGCGATAATAAATTATAATCACTTGCAGAATTGTGCGATAGCGATTTGTGGGGAAATTCGTCATAAAAAAAAAAAAATAATGACAGCAACAATTCTGCAACTGAGCAAATTTCAGTGATTTTAATTTGATTACATTATTGAATAATTTTTATTATAATTATATTATTATTTGTTATAATTATTTATAATTATTTATTATATTATAATTTATAATTTTGTTTTTAAAAAAATGTCATACCCGGGATGCCTATTAGAATCTTGTTTGGTCAGATTTAAGTGAGTTATTTCTAAAAATTACAGACCTACAATATAAAACGCCAAATTTCCTTGCAAATAATGGTACCGCTTTCAGCATGTTTTTTCGGAAAGAATCATACCGCCAGGGAGGTTAAAGGGGGCTCCCAGATTCCGATAAGCCTCCCGCATGCATACCCCGACAACCAACGGCCAGGGTTGTCGGGAAGGGGTCCTGTCCT
This sequence comes from Rana temporaria, assembly GCF_905171775.1. Lineage (NCBI taxonomy): Eukaryota > Metazoa > Chordata > Amphibia > Anura > Ranidae > Rana > Rana temporaria. The sequence continues at coordinate 262,932,501 of NC_053492.1, read as the reverse complement.
CATCAACATGGGGACAGGGTGCTCTGGGGTGGGGGGGGCCGCAGTGCGCCCCCCCATGCCCCAGAGCACCCAACCCCCCCATGTTGAGGGCATGCAGCCCGGTACGGCTCAGGAGGGGGGTCCGCTCGCTCGTCCCCACTCCTTTCCTGGCCGACCGGGTAGCGTGCTTTGGATACGGGTCTGGTATGGATTGTAGGGGGACCCCCTACGCCGTTTTTTCGGCGTTGGGGGAGTCTCCTTACAACCCATACCAAACCTAAGGGCCCGGTATGCTCCCGAGGGGGGAACCCATGCCAGATTTTTATTTAAAATCCGGCGGGGACTTCCCCCTCAGGATTCATACCAAATGCCGCACACGGCGTTAGCGGATCGGATGGTAAACGGATCATCCGTTTTTCGTCCGTTCTGTTTTTTTGACGGAAGAAAAATAGGGTTTTCTTCCGTCCAAAAAAACGGAACTTAACGCAGACGGATGCTAACGGACGTTAGCGGATGCTCACCCGCTAACGGACGTTAACCCATAGGGAAGCATTGTGGTCCGTTAACGGACGTCCAAAAAACGGACGAACGGAACGGACGTGTGAAAGAGCCCTAAAAGGGTATAGGTTCCTTCACTCAGCTTTCTCTGCTTGTATTTGCTGTGTTCATCATTTGCAACTTTAAAGTGGTTCTAAAGGCACAAGGATTCTCTGCATTATGGTAAAAAACCTTCTGTGTGCAGCTTCCCCACTCTTATACTTACCTGAGCCTGATCTCAATTCAGTGCTGTGCCTGAGAGCAGTGGCTCTCTTTGCAAACAAAGCCATGCACAGCTGCAGTGTTTTCAAATGTGGGAGCGGGGATAAGAACTTGTGCCTGGTGTCACAGGGAGGAGCGGTGCAAGGAGAGGTGGTGGAACATTATGGGTGTTACGTGTAGCATGCTCCAAAAGGTGAACTTGATAAGTCCAAGAGGACCAACCTTAACAGGGCAGGTATGGGTTATAAAATGGGTGCTTCCCCACCATGTGGTTGTTAGTACATGCGGAGGACATACAGCTCAGCGTGCAATGGACACTAAGAAGGACAGGCTATATAACAGAAAGATGGATAGAACGTTTATTTATTTTGCAGCGAAGTGCATTGTGACACTTTAACACATTTCTGGTGCACATCTTTGGCCTAATTACTGCATATAAATCCCTGTTCTCATCTATGCGTATTATGATGCTATGTTTTAGGTGTGTTTTACATGCTTTAAGATTCCAAAATGTGAACAGTATTCTAAGGCTAGATTTCCACTATTGCGACCCCAAAATTGCATGATTTACAGTGCGACTTTGCAATGCGATTTTTGATGCAATGTAATTCGACTGGTGAGAACAAGTTGCACCGAAGTCGGAACAAAGTAGTACACTTTTTTAGTAGACTTTTTTGGAGTCACTGCGACTTGAGTCACATCAATTAGAATGGGGAACATTGAAATACATGGATTTAGACTTGTTGTGTGACTTCACATCTTTCAAGTCGCAGAACAACTTGCAGTAATCAAAACAGAGCCTTATTGTCCATGAATGATAATATTGTATTGGAGGTGCTTCTTTTCTTTATTAATGCACTGATGATACAAGTGATGTGGCAGTTATTTATCTAATTATAGGGTGTGAAACATTCTCACACTGGAATGTTGCAGTAGCAACATTCTTATCAAATAATAATCTTTAATAAAATGCTCATTGCATAGGTAGGAGATGTGCCCAGCAAAAAGCCCATTACTCATCCTAAGCACGTGTAAAATAGACACCTTTCCTGCATAGAGTATCATGGGACATTTTTATATTCGCTGTCACGTATTTACTTGATAGGTCATAAAGCATCTGTGATTGCAGGGGTTAAATATCCCAATGTAAAGGCAATAACGATCCACTGAAGCACCTGGAGTGACAACTCATTCTTATGCATGATCCACAACTAGTATAAAGCATTTGTATACATTACATTAAAGTTTGAAATAGCGAATGACATTCACAGATGTTAATTTAAAGAGCAGTCTGACAATGCTACCACTTGTGTGTATATATAATTTTTCTGGTTGTTGAAATTGCTTAGAGTAAGTTGACAAGATTTCCAATTTTTTTTTCTTATACCACGTAAGGAAATAGCCAAGGGGCGCTTTCGTAGATTTACGCGTAGAATATGCAAATTAGCTAGATACGCCGATTCAGAAACGTACGTGCGCCCGGCGCATTGATATACGTCGTTTACGTAAGGCTTTTGTCGGCGTAAAGTTACCCCTGCTATATGAGGCGTAGCCAATGTTAAGTATGGACGTCGGAACAGCGTCAAATTTTACGTGGTTTACGTCGTTTGCGTAAGTCGTACGCGAATAGGGCTGTGCGTAAGTTACGTTCACGTCGCAAGCATTGACTATTTGCAATGTGATTTTGAGCATGCGCACTGGGATGCGTTCATGGACGGCGCATGCGCCGTTCGTTAGGAGCGTCAATTATGTGGGGTCACGAGTCATTTACATACAACACGCCCACTACCAGCCTACTTTGAATTACGCGGGCTTACGCCGGCCCATTTACACTACGCCGCCGTAACTTAGGGCGCAAGTTCTTTCTGAATACGGGACCTGCCTCACTAAGTTACGGCGGCGTAGTGTATCCGAGATACGCTACGCCCGCCTAAAGATAGGCGATTCTATCTGAATCTGGCCCACTATTACTAGATGCTTAACAAAAAGATTCACAATACATAATAATTAATATATTGAAAATACAAAAATAACTACAAGGCAGCCCAGATAGTTCCTCTTGTCCAATTTTTTGCAGGAAAGGCCGCACCCCTCTGGACCTTCGTTGATGCAGTAGACACAGACCCGGTCCCGCTCTCCTCTTTACCCTGGCTCCCTCCGCAACTATGCCCTAAACCTTTGAACCCTGTCCTGTCCCACACACTTGTGGTATGGGACTTTAAAATATTCAGCCCAACTGATATCACCACACCTCCCACATCTAGACATATTTAACTGCCCCTTATTTCCCCCAGGTTTGGAAAATTCTCGGAGCTATCATTGGTGGCATTGCAAGGGTTTGATGATGGTTCAGTCTTTATTGTCCTCTCGAAGCATTGTCACCTTTCAATACCTCAAGGATGCTCATGACATCCAAGATTCGAAGAAATGTCATTATCTCCAAATATTTCACCTGTCGGAATCTCCGACAAAAAAATCACGTCTGGTCCACAACTGCTACGGCATTTAAAACCAGATGCCAGACATCACCCATAAGCCAAGGCATAATCTCCTTATTATATTCTTCCATGCTAAACAATTCTAACTCGCGTATCCCACCCTATTGGTCTAACTAGGAAAAGGACTTTGGTGCCATGCAAACCCCTGAGGTATGAAAAAAAGTTGGGAGGCATTATACTGTTCTTCCCGCAACATTATAGTTTTAGAAAACTCTTTTTTAAAGTTCTGTCCCGGTGGTACTTTACTCCGGCTAGAATTGCTAAATGTCTCCCTTCTTACCCCTCTACATGTTTTAGGGGAATTTCAGACCTAGGAGATATAAATCATGTATGGTGGACATGTCCTAAGGCTAAACGATTGCCGAGAAGGGTCTATAACATGGTCACTTCAGTGTTACATTTAAATCTGCAAAAAATATCCCTGGGAGGCGCTCTTACACAAACCGATAGAAGACACTACCAAATGAGAGTGTACTTTAGTGACCCATAACAGACCATTGCGAAAGCGTGGAAGACACCAATTCTCAACTTTGACAAGGTGAAAAGTCGGGGGTTCACAGTACCCTGGTGAACGAGAAACTGACGGCGATATTAACTGACACACTTGATATATTTTTACGTACATGCCAGCCCTGGTTAGATTGCTTCCCATTAGCACAACCACCTACGCGTTTCCTAGGACTGTAATCTAACACAACGAGTCAATATACCCATAGAAAATCTTTGAGACAGAGATGCGCCCCTTTTTTTTCTCCCCCTCTTTTTCCTTGTTCAATCTTTTTTTACCTCTTCCTCACCTATCTTTTTCTCTGGATCCTCTCCGCCTTAGCGTTGCCTTTATGTCCAAAGGCAAGAGTAGTACCTCTTTCTGGTCCCATGGACAATTGTACTGCCCTCCCTAGTTCAAGAGCCTCTAGTTGAAAGGCCTCTTTTTTTCCCCGATATATAAAACGAAGCGCATCGCATTTCCAGGGAGAGCCCTGACAATTGACCATTCTAATGGTGTAATATTGTAGACCAATGGTCCTTGATTTCTGCATCACTGTTTAATGTTCCATACCTACAGAAAGAAACTCCTCCTGAACATAGAGCCCGCTCTCCTCTATGGGCGGGAAGATGTAAACAATCAGCCTTACCATTTAACCCGACTGTCATCTGATCCGCCAGACGGATGGGAAACGGCTCCCCACCTGTCTGTTTTTAGTGTACAGGGTCGGATCGGATGTCAGGAGGTGTCTGCCTGAAAAACTTGACAGGTGGACCCTATTGGTCCATCTGTGTGAAAGGGCCCTTAGAAATTAATTAATTTGAAAAAGATTTTGCATCCTGCTCCTTAAAATGTTCTCATCACTGTAGACAAAAACAAACGTTGATTTGACCCAGTAGTAATTAGAAAAACAAACAAACTTTTTTAGAACATTCTTTTCGTAAGAATTTTTGTTCAAAATTCTACCCATCTATGGCCAACATTAGATCTGGTGGTGATATATGAAAGATAAAATTGCAATTAGCAGATTTTGGAATTGAGATGGGTATTTTACTAATCTGCTTACACTTGCATCCTGTGATCAAGTGTAGCACTTAGATTGGTGTTTTATTATGTATTAACAACTGGTGCTGGGATACTGTAATATCTGCTTGACAATAAAGTGGCAGCACTGACGTCATACAGTACATTTGGCACACTTCCTGTAGGAAATTAGTCTGCTTGTATCACTGCATTTAACATTCTAATAAATTTATTTCTCAAACTTTTTTTTTTTTTTAGTGCTTCTGTCACCTAAAATTTAAAGAGAACCTGTCGCTAGACCATTAATTTCAACTAAAGTTTTCTGGAAGATTAAGGCCCAGATTCTCAAAGGAGATACGTCGGCGTATCTCCAGATACGCCGTCGTTTCTCTGAGTCGTCGTATCTTTGCGCCTGATTCTTAGAATCAGTTACGCATAGATTTCCCTTAGATCCGACTGGCGTAAGTGTCTTACACCGTCGTATCGTAACTGCATATTTACGCTGGCCGCTAGGGGCGTGTACGCTGATTTACGCATAGAAATATGTAAATCAGCTAGATACGCAAATTCACGAACGTACGCCCGGCCGACGCAGTACAGATTTGCCGTTTACGTTAGGCTTTTCCCGGCGTAAAGTTACCCCTGCTATATGAGGCGTATATGTGGCGTACCAATGTTAAGTATGGCCGTCGTTCCCGCGACGAAATTTGAAAATTTTACATCGTTTGCGTAAGTCGTCCGTGAATAGGGCTGTACGTAATTTACGTTCACGTCGAAACCAATACGTCCTTGCGGCGTATTTGGAGCAATGCACACTGGGATATGTCCACGTTCGTTAAAAACGTCAATCACGTCGGGTCATGGTTATTTTACATATCACACGCCCACCTCTTCACAATTTGAATTAGGCGGGCTTACGCCGGCCTATTTATGCTACGCCGCCGCAACTTTGTTTTGAGAATACGGCACTTGCCAGACAAAGTTGCGGAGGCGTAACGTAAATAGGATACGTTACGCCCGCACAAAGATACGCGCATCTACGTGAATCCAGGCCTAAATTGTTTGCAAAGTCATTTTTTTTCCTTTAAAATAACAAACATATTATGGAATTGCACAGAGCAGCCCCGATCCTCCTCTCCTCTGGTCCCTCTGCTGGCGCTCCTGGCTCTTCTTCGTCTTGGTCTGTTGCTATAAGAAACCGCTTCCTATCATAGCAAAATCCCTAGCCACGCTGTCTGCATCTATAGACACACAGTGATGATCGGCTCTGCTCCGGGGTGCCTCCTCACAGGATTCTACTGACAGCAGGGGGAGCCGGAGGCTCCCATTGCTCTCAGCAAAGCCTGTGCGAGTGGGGACAAGAGGAGATTTAAAAGATATAAAATAACAAAAAAAAACAAAAAAACACAGATACAGTTGTAGAACTAGCAGAGTCGCAAAGGTCACACTTGTGACTGGACCTTGGAGTTCCGTCACCCTGGAGATAAGGCCCCTGGCCGGGGGTGAGTGGGGCTCTTCATGGACTTTAGGACCGGGGCCCTGAAGGTTCTAGTTACACCTCTAGTAAATATTATGGGGCAGATTCACAGAGCAAGTACGCCGGCGTATCTACTGATACGCCGGCGTACTTTCAAATTTCCCACGTCGTATCTTTAGTTTGAATCCTCAAACCAAGATACGACGGCATCTGGGTAAGATCCGACAGGCGTACGGCTTTGTACGCCTTCAGATCGCAGATGCAATACTTCGGCGTCCGTTGGGTGGAGTTTGCGTAGTTTTCCGCGTCGGGTATGCAAATGAGCTTTTTCTGATGTTCCACGAACGTACGCGCGGTCGTCGCATTCTGTAGTCAGCTTTTTCCGGCGTATAGTTAAAGCTGCTATTTTGTGGCGTATAGATAGACTTGCCATGTTAAAGTATGGCCGTCGTTCCCGCGACGAAATTTGAATTTTTTTTTTTCGTAAGTTGTCCGTGAATACGGATGGACGTAAGTCACGTCTAAGTTAAAAAAATGAAGCCGTTGCGACGTCATTTAGCGCAATGCACGGCGGGAAATTTAGGAACGACGCATGCGCATTTCATTCGGCGTGGGGACGCGCTTCATTTAAATGAAACCCGCCCCCAACCCGCCCAATTTCAAATACGCCGCCAGAAAAACACTATGCCGTCGTAAGTTACGGTGCAAATTCTTCCTGGATTCGAATTTACGCCAGGTAAGATATCTATTTACAAAATCTAGCCGTATCAGGATTAAAAAATAGTCAATGTTGATTGAGAGAGTGAAGTTCTATTTGACAGGTCTAAAATGCAGGTTTATTAAACATCTGAAGATTCTATGATAGATAGTTCACTAGCTCCAAATCTTAATTATACTACATGAGTTACATTTATAGCGGTGGTCTTCAGCTTGAAATCCACATATGAGCCTTTTACGTTGCTCTTAGCAGGTACTTTGTTCATTACAGAACTCCAGCCAGATTGTGCTATTTCGTTTTGGACAGAGTACGGAAAGGGTACAACCTCTGCCAGGTTTTTATTGTTCCCTGTGTCCCCTCGCTGCAAGGATCTTCTTCTTCAGGCTGCATCAATGGAAGTGGTGGGGAAATTACAAATTAGGAAAGGAAAAAACAGTAAAAACAAAACTGCACTCTGAAGTTTTCCAACACTATCCAAAATTAAAATAGACTCTGGCTAGAGTTCTGCTTTACCACCTCTACTGTATATTTCAAATCAATCCTAAACCTTTCTGAATTATATACTACCTATATACACAAAGCCCAGGAATGTGTCATTTATATCAATCTGTTATATATTCAACATTGTTTTTATCCCACAAATGTTGTGGCTGTGGAATGTCACATAAATAGTATATTATGAATAGCTATATAGGATGGATTACTATAGGTGAGATGAGATGGTAGTTAGGGGCCCGTATTTGTGTTCCACAATTTTTTTTATATTCTTTTTTTATAACATCCGCTAGCAATGATCGCATGTAAAATCCAGCAAGCTGGTTGTACTCAAGTCGATCGATCAACTTGAGCACATTCAGCCTGCCTATACGTGGTATGACCCCTAAATGTGTTAAAAATGGTGGCCAGGCAGCGGATGTAGCCGGACGCACCTTTTGCTTCTCTCCGCCGAATCTCCTGCAATCCATCCTGATACTTACCCGACAGACCCGCTCTTCACGCCAGCTCGCTGCAGGAAGGCTCCCTGATTGCTCCGGTACCTCTTGTTCCCCGATCCGAACACGATGGCGGCGGCTAGGAGACAAAATGCGGCCAGGTCCCCGGACAGCGTGGGGATCCAAGATGGCGCTCAGGCCCAGCGCACGGCCAAGGAAAAATACAGGGATGGGGCGGAGAAGTTATTCTCCAGAGTGCTGGCCGCCGATCCCAATGCTCGCCCGGGAGGCCAGAACGAGATGCAGGGTGCAGTATCGGACGCGGATGATACGGTCCCCCTGGAGGATGGTGGAGGCCCGGACTTTCCATGGAGTGCAGTGAGTACCCCTAACAGCAATACCACTAGGCCGCAGGCCCTCACCAGCCCAGCCACTAGTCCTGCTACTGACGGGGAGCCCTCATTAAGAGATATATTTGCAGCTATAACTACATGCAATACCTCCCTAACTGCCCTGACTGCTGATATTAAGGGGGTGAAAGCAGAAATGTCATTCATGAGGCAAGATGCACAGAAACTAAGGGAGAGGACATCTGCTGTGGAGGGGAGGGTGAGCTCCATAGAGGACGATATGGCCCCCATGCAAAGAGATCTTTCCTACAATAATCATCTCCTTACACAACATTCCTCTCGTTTAGAGGAATTGGAGAACAGAATGAGACGAAATAACGTGAGGCTGGTGGGTCTACCTGAAAGAGCTGAAGGGAAGAATCCTGTAGAATTTATTGAAAACTGGCTGGTGACTGCTTTTGGCAAAGAAGCTTTCACTCCATTATTCTCGGTGGAAAGAGCTCATAGGGTGCCCTCCCGTCCCCCTCAGCCAGGAGCACCTCCGAGACCCTTTTTATTTAAACTTCTGCATTACAAAGACAGGGATGCCATACTGCGCAATGCCAGGATTAAACCCGAGGCCATGAAGGTTGATAATGCTAAAATCTCCTGCTTCCCTGATTTTTCTGCTGAGCTGCAAAAGCAACGTGCAAAGTTTCTGGATGTTAAACGTCGCCTCAGAGTACTAGATGTGAAATATGCTATGTTGTACCCCTCCAAGCTTAGGGTGGAAGCATTGGGATCTGTACACTTCTTTGATCTTCCGTCATCAGCTGCACAATGGCTAGACAGAGAGGAACATTCAATCCGAGAAGGTCGCAATCGTCACCGTGCTCAACAAGATGGGTAATACCTAGATAGACTTATCCTGCCATTTACCTACTATTCCCCTTTATCAAGGCGGAGAAGTTGCTGAGATTTCGCTCATACTAGATACACTGGGCTATCTGTTCTTGCTGTTGAGAAGTTTAGACACTTGGTGCACTTCCACTGTTGCCCCCATACGGGCCTGGTTCAGGCCTCGCACTGCCTGTAGGCAAACAAAGTTGGCCATGTTGGCCTGTTATTTTTTGAATATATCTTTTTTTCTTTTTCACTTAACATCCCTTTTTTCATCTGCCAATGTAACTGTGGGTTCGTCGTCCTCTACATACCACCTGCTTTGGGGGTTCACTACCCCACCAATGACTACCTATGTTGTGCAGTTTGTGATACTCCTCGGCCTGACCTCACCTACTACGTTGGGCTGTCTGGCCCTGCTATGTGTGCCTCTGCACTCGACTGAGGGCATACTAATGAATCCTCCCCCAAGGGGGACTGACTGTCCTGTTTTTTGCTGCTGTGTGCTTGCCATTGACTCCTATGTTTTACTTATTACTAATATGCAATGTCTAAGATAACCAGATTTGTGTCCTGGAATGTGCGGGGATTGAACAACCCTGTTAAACGCTTGGCTGTGCTCCGCACAATCAAGCGTATAACCGCTGATATTGTCTGCCTGCAGGAGACTCATCTCCCCCCGACCTCCACACCCCAATTTGCGATAAGGCAATTTAGCCACCAGTATCATTCTACTTTCTCAGTGTACTCGAGGGGGGTGAGCATCCTAGTCAAACAGGGCACGCAATTTACGGCTCTGGAGACACTAATTGACCCTGAGGGGCGCTATGTCATTATTCTATGCTGTATATGCGGTACTAAATGTTTACTTGCAGGTATTTATATTCCCCCTCCCTTTTCTACTAGCGTACTGAAAGTATTGTCAGATTTTGTTGCCCGTTTTCCGGGTGTCCCTGTGTTGGTTGTAGGGGATTTTAATAACTGTCTGGACCATACTAGGGATAGGTTGTCTGCCCAAGGGGTGGTTGGAGTACAAAGGGGAAGTGGGCCGACCCCGTTCGCTCGATTACTACTGGAAATGGGCCTAACAGATGTCTGGAGGGTCCGCAATCCGGATGCCAGAGTCTATTCGTGTCAATCTGCTTCGGTAGGGGGCCTCTCTAGAATAGACCTAGGGCTGGGAAATGCATTGCTCCTGTCATTGTTGGAAACCTCTCAATACCACCCTAGGCAAATTTCTGATCATGCTCCTCTCTCGATTGACATCAGGTGTGGGGCTCGCAGGGGCAATACCCTCTGGAAGCTTAACCCCTTTTGGCTATCACTTTTTCCGGACCCTGATCCTATCCCAGAGCTCCTCAAAAAATTTTTCAATCAAAACCTAGATACTGCGGCATTAGATATAGTCTGGGACACAGCCAAAGCCTTCCTCAGAGGGCAATTTATTAGAGTAATTTCCAAGATAAAAACCTCCACTAAGGAATGGGAAATGTCGGTCCTAGAGGAAGTACGATCCTCGGAGGCCAGATATATTGCTGACCCCACAGACGATACGAAACGCTCGTGGCTGGCATCCCAAACCTTACTTAAAGATCTAACTATGCAACTAGCTGAAAATAAGCGCTTTTTCCTACAACAAAGTCATTTTGAGGAGGGAGAGAATACGGGGCATATGTTAGCGCTACTGGCCAAGTCACAACAGCCGTCCTCGCATATCGCATCTATAACAAACTCCGAGGGGAATCCCTGCCACTCTACTAGAGAAGTTACTAGGGTATTTAGTCTTTTTTTTCAGGATGTTTATTCCTCCAAGGTTAACCCCACTCGAGAGGACATACACTCGTTTCTAGACAAGTATCCTGTGCCATCCTTGTCTGCTTCGGATGTGGCCCTTCTTAATGCTCCTCTGACTGAGGATGAATTACTTGAGGCGCTGGCCCACTCGAAAAATAGCCGGGCACCCGGGGCTGATGGGTTACCCTCTGAGGTATACAAAAGGTACTCAACTCAACTCCTCCCCATTCTTCTTAAAATGTATAATCATGCATTCGAAACAGGGTCTCTCCCCCCTTCTATGAATGAGGCGCTTATTGTGGTCCTGTTGAAGCCCGGAAAGGACCCATCGTCTCCGGACTCTTACAGACCGATCTCACTTTTAACCTATGATGTCAAGCTGCTGGCCAGGATTTTGGCTAGCAGGTTGGCTAGCTGTATACAAAAAGTGATACATAGAGATCAGTCTGGGTTCATTCCTACGAGATCCACATCTCAGAATTTGCGCAGACTTTTCCTGAACTTACAACTCCCCCCGGACAATGTAGGTAACAGGGCAATCCTATCGTTGGACGCCGCTAAGGCGTTCGACAGCGTGGAGTGGCCATACCTTTGGGAAGTCCTAACTCGATTTGGGGTGGGTCCCTCATTTTTGAAATGGGTGCAGTTATTGTATAGCTCCCCGTCGGCGAGAATGCGTATTAATGGAGAGGTGTCGGAACCCTTCTGTCTGGCTAGGGGCACTCGGCAGGGGTGCCCTTTGTCGCCCCTGTTGTTTGCCCTGGCTCTTGAGCCACTGGCCATTCATATTAGAAACAGGCAGGATATAGTGGGGTTTCAGAGAGGTCCCAGAAAAGATGTGGTTTCACTTTACGCGGATGATACATTGATATATCTGGGGGACACGGCAAGCTCCCTGCAAAACGTAATGAGCCTGATCGCTGACTTTGGTCGGCTCTCGGGGTTCAGTATTAACTGGAACAAATCAGTTATTATGCCTCTAGACCCGTTGCCAAACCCTCTGCCGGACTGTGCGAAGGACATTGCAATAGTAGATGAATTCCGTTACCTGGGCATACAGGTCACACCTAGTCCATCCCAGTACCTTGACAAAAACTTATCTCCACTAATGCAGAAACTACGGCTGAAATGCTCAGCCTGGAGAAAGTTACCTCTATCCGTGACCGGAAGAGTTAACCTAATTAAGATGATATGGGCACCTCAACTTTTATATATTTTTCACAACTCCCCGATCTGGATCACTCATAAATGGTTTACCCGTATAGACTCTCAATTTAGAGAGTTGATATGGAAGGGGTGGTCGGCCCGCATTGGTTTGCATTCTCTGCAATTACCAAAAGATCAGGGAGGCATGGCAGTTCCGCATTCTCGGTTTTACTTCATAGCGTCACAGCTCCAGCAACTGGCTAATTGGGGAATAGCAGATGAATCTGACCCGATAAGATCACTGATAGTCCCAGTGGACTCAACCCTCCCAGCGCTGGTGTATCTGGATGCAGGCCTTACCCAATTTCCTACTACACTGCCCACGATTGGCCTATTAACTAAGTTATGGGACTATGTAAGGACCATTTTTAAGATCAAGACAATGTGCCAGTTTACCCCAATATGGAGGAATAGACATTATTGTGAACTTCTTAAGTTGAAAGGATTTGGCTCATGGGAAGGGTTGGGCATACATTATATAGCCCAGCTGTTCTCTGGACCTATACTTAAATCCTTTGCGACTCTAAAAGAGGAATATGGTTTATGTAACTCCCAATTTTACCAATACCTGCAACTGAGACACGCTGTACAATGCGAAAGCAGACTTACTCGACCAGCTGTAGTGGTACACCCTCTGATGAGAGATGTGCTCATTACTGATGACCGGGCGGGCATGATATCTAGGGTCTATGCAAGACTGATCCAATCTACACATGATGCAAGTAAGCTCCCCTGCAGACGAGGATGGGAACGGGATTTGGGACCTATAGATGGTGAAGCATGGGAACTGTGTCTGACATCCGCCCCACTAGTGTCTGTATCGGCGTCACAGAGGCTCTCTCACTTATATCTGTTACATAGGGTATACAGAACACCGGCTAGGCTACATAAATGGGGTTTTAGAGAGACACCTTTGTGCCCAAAATGTAATGCGCATACTGGGGATCTCTTGCACATGTTCTGGAAATGCCCGAAACTCTTTAGGTACTGGAAATATGTCCTTGATACCATAGCCCAGGTATTTCAGATACCAGTTATTACCGACCCAGTGGTCTGCCTCCTTGGCGCGCTGGAGTTACCTGATCTGTCACCAAACGGTCACACGGCGGTGCTACGGTTGCTCTACCTAGCTCGCAAGGAGATTGCGAAGATGTGGATTACGCCTAGGGTACCAACAGGCACAATATGGGTGAAACAGGCCAATAATTTACTGATTCGTGAAAAATTAACATACCAACACAGGGGTGCTTCGAAAAAGTTTTATTCACTATGGCAGCCCTGGTTAGATGTCCCAGGATTGGGACCTCTTCAGCTAGTGAGGGACAGATTGTTACAGGGATGATCCCTCAAAACAAATGATGATAAATCAATATTGAATGGTGTAACTGTATTAATGGTGGGGTATGAGGAGTGAGAATGCAACACTACCCTTTGCTCACTAGGTGGAGGTTGGAAACATGTTGAGGACCACAGTCCTAGAGATAAAGATCTTCTCTCTCTTTTTCCTCTTTTCTTTTTCTTTCTTTCTTTCCCCCCCCTTTTTTTTCTTCTCTTTCTGTCCCTATTTGGTTTTATTTTTCTACCTCTGGAGTTAAAGAGTTACTATTGAAATACACAGTCAGACTGAGCTAATGTGGTGATGCCTTGTGTGATGAAGTAAGTTATACTATCATACCCATCCTTCTATGCATCTGAAGTGTAGATATTGATTCGTTCATTTAATATATGTCTTGGCATTACTTAAAGATTTGGATGTTTGCCACTGTGGGAGTACACTTGGTATATTCCCTTTACCATTCTGATGCACTTTCTATTGATCTGCCTGTGTATATATATATGTTTGTTTTGATACAATAAACTTATTTTTGATTCAAAAAAAAAAATGTGTTAAAAATGTGACATGTCTTTTTTTTTCTTTAACTTAGGGCTGTGGAAATTAACGATTAATTCCTTGATTGATTGATCGGTACTCCATCTTGGTACACCTGATGGTGGCCTAGGTGAGCGGTGCGCTGACGTCATCATCACCCGCCTCAACTGCTCGTGGATCTGCCTGCTTGTGTAGTGGTAAGAAAGTAGACAATCGTACATACAGTGGGGGAGATGTGGATATTACAGTGGGGGAGATGTCTGTGGATATTACAGTGGGGGTGATGTCTGTGGATATTACAGTGGGGAGATGTCTGTGGATATTACAGTGGGGGGAGATGTGGATATTACAGTGGGGGGAGATGTCTGTGGATATTACAGTGGGGGAGATGTGGATATTACAGTGGGGGGAGATGTCTGTGGATATTACAGTGGGGAGATGACGTGGATATTACAGTGGGGGAGATGACGTGGATATTACAGTGGGGGAGATGACGTGGATATTACAGTGGGGGAGATGACGTGGATATTACAGTGGGGGAGATGATGTGGATATTACAGTGGGGAGAGAGGTGGATATTACAGTGGGGTAGATGTGGATATTACAGTGGGGTAGATGTGGATATTACAGTGTTACAGTGGGGGGGTGTGGATATTACAGTGGGGGGGATGACGTGGATATTACAGTGGGGGGGATGACGTGGACAGGACCGTCTTAATAGCATCATGGGCCCCTGGGCAAAGTAATGCTCTGGGGCCCCTACAATGATGACAGTGCAGGTAAACGGACATCAAATAGGTAGGAGGCAGACGGCCTCCCCTGTGTATCTTTCACTCTCAGTGCCATCATGGGGCCCCCAATTCCGGGGCAGCATGGGCTCAAGGACCAGTAGCTTTGGGGAAAGTGCAGGGGCCCCCCATGCAGCTGGGGCCCCTGGGCAGTGCCCAGGTGTGCCCTCTCATTAAGACAGCCCTGGACGTGGATATTACAGTGGGGGAGATGACATGGATATTACAGTGGGGGAGATGACGTGGATATTACAGTGGGGGAGATGACGTGGATATTACAGGTGGGGGAGATGACGTGGATATTACAGGTGGGGGAGATGACGTGGATATTACAGGTGGGGGAGATGACGTGGATATTACAGGTGGGGGAGATGACGTGGATATTACAGGTGGGGAGATGACGTGGATATTACAGGTGGGGGAGATGACGTGGATATTACAGGTGGGGGAGATGACGTGGATATTACAGGTGGGGAGATGACGTGGATATTACAGTGGGGGAGATGACTTGGATATTACAGAAGGGGAGATGATGTGGATATTACAGGTGGGGAGATGATGTGGATATTACAGGTGGGGAGATGACGTGGATATTACAGGGGGGGAGATGACTTGGATATTACAGTGGGGGAGATGTCTATGGATATTACAGTGGGGGAGATGACGTGGATATTACAGTGGGGGAGATGACGTGGATATTACAGAAGGGGAGATGATGTGGATATTACAGTGGGGGAGATGACTTGGATATTACAGAAGGGGAGATGATGTGGATATTACAGGTGGGGAGATGACGTGGATATTACAGTGGGGGAGATGACGTGGATATTACAGTGGGGGAGATGACGTGGATATTACAGTGGGGGAGATGACGTGGATATTACAGTGGGGGAGATGTCTATGGATATTACAGTGGGGGGAGATGTCTGTGGATATTACAGTGGGGAGATGACGTGGATATTACAGTGGGGGAGATGACGTGGATATTACAGTGGGGGAGATGACGTGGATATTACAGTGGGGGAGATGACGTGGATATTACAGTGGGGAAGATGACGAGATTACAGTTATAATTAATCGAAACTTGACGATTAATCGATAAAAAAAAAAACAACGATTAATTGAACACGAAAATTTTAATCAGTAACAGCCCTACTTTAACTTAACGCAATACTATGCATTGCAATGTGTTGCGGAATGCTACAACCAAGGTGCATTGCCTTAGTGCTTAGAGGGTACATTCAGAATGAATGGCATTGCAATGCAGTAATGCACGTTATATACTCTGCCATGGAAATGTAAATGGGTTCTTAATTAGTCTGACCTTTTTATATGATCAGTTATTAAGTGACAGTCAGAGACATGTAAAATTAAACTGATCGTTTGGTGAAGCCTAAGTAATCATTAGTGTTAATGAAGCTAATTTCCTCCTATTATGTGTTCTTTGATTTACTTCCTGCACACTGTCAAATGGTTGAGGTGACCTGAAGGAGATGATACATTTCTAGAATGACCCGTACTGATAGAAAAGGCTGACAACTTACACAAAGACCCCATAGAAACCTTATTTAATAAACCTTCATCTAATATGCCACGTGCCTCTGCAAAATAAACAACCTTCATCTTCAACGCCACTATACAAACAATTGCCCATTCATGGAAATGCCCTACATTAATCTACTTAAATAAATGGCACCATGGTAAATGAAAATCTTTCGGCGGTTGTCTCTGAGAAATAGGAAACATTTTTGAAAACCTGGTCACTTTGGATCTCTCACACTCAACCAAATCTAAGAGCGCTATTCCTTTAACAAGACAACCTATTTGTAATGATTCCAGAGAAAGGCAAAAGCTGCATCCTACTGACTAGGGTTTGCCACCTGTCCGGGATTCACCCGGGCAGTTTGGGTTTTGGTTTATGTGTCCTGGTTTCAGTCCACCTGAAACCTGGACACATTATTTAAACAGGAATGTGGCTCAGAACAGCGCTTGACAGGAGGGCAAGGGGGCACTATGTGTGCCGCATTACTATTCTCTTTGGAGGGCCCAAAGTTGTCCCAGGTTATAATCCTAAAGTGTATACTAAAATGCAATAAAAAAATGTAAAGTGTTGGGGTTTGGCTTGCAGAAAAAGTGGCAACCCTTCCTCTGACCCATCCTCTCTCCCTTCCCCTCCTCTTCCTCTCTTTTTTCTCTTCTTTCCCTTCTCTCTCTTCTCCTACTGAACCATAGCTCCCAACTGTCCCTGATTTCGAGGGACTGTCCGTGATTTGGAGCAAAGTCTCTCTGTCCCCTTTTCCTGCTCATTTGTCCCTCATTTTGATCCGATCTATATAAGTTTGCTATTTAAGCACTTTTTAACTTTCCAAAAAGTGTTTCCCAGTGCTAAACCTTTCATCTAAATTCTAAATTGCTGCATTTGTAAATTTTAAAAGCCAATATGAAGGAATAGTAAATGGTAAAAAAAATAATCCCTAGTGGATTTATTAAACTTTTTTTGGTCTAATTCTCCGTTAAGGGTGTGTGGCAGGAGGCGTGTCCTATGCCTACATGCGTTTGCTAGTAGGTGTCCCTCATTCCCATCTCAAAATGTTGGGAGGCATGTTGAACTACTACTCTACTCACATATTTTATGATCCACCATGACTTTAAAATATCATTAAAGCGGGAGTTCACCCGAATTTTTTTTTTTAACATTAGATTGATGCTCATTTAGTCAAGGGGAATCGGGTGTTTTTTTTAAAATCGAAGCAGTACTTACTGTTTTAGAGAGCGATCTTCTCCGCCGCTTCCGGGTATGGTCTTCGGGACTGGGCGTTCCTATTTGATTGACAGGCTTCCGACGGTCGCATACATCGCGTCACGAGTAGCCGAAAGAAGCCGAACGTCGGTGCGGCTCTATACGGCGCCTGCGCACGGACGTTCGGCTACTTTCGGAAAATCGTGACGCGATGTATGCGACCGTCGGAAGCCTGTCAATCAAATAGGAACGCCCAGTATCGCAGCCCATACCCGGAAGCGGCGGAGAAGATCGCTCTCTAAAACGGTAAGTACTGCTTCGATTTTAAAAAAACTACCCGATTCCCCTTGACAAAATGAGCCTCAATCAAATGTTAAAAAATAACTTTTTGGGTGAACCTCCACTTTAATGGAATTATATTTGAGACCTATTCTTGGATGTTACATTGTTTTTCTTTTCTTTCTCTTGTGTTTAATCAATGGTATATAAGACTTACATCATATGTTTTATATTTATGATTTACCTTGTACTCCTGTCAATATCTTATCCTGAGCAAACTTATTTTGGGGCTTTGGTGTCTTCTTATCTTCCATGTTTTTTTCTTTCTTGTATTAAAGCTCAAATAAAAACAAACTAAAACAGAAAAGGCTGAAATCTTAAGAAAATGCTAGCTGCCAGGCAAAATGCTATTCCAAAGCACAGTTTGTAACACAATCTGCTCACTCTGCAGGCACTTCCTCTACTTGGACTCCTATCTCCACCTTGTTCTGCTATAACCAGTAATCAAATTAGAAAAACACAGACGCAGGCCTCTGTTTGTACAATTTGAGCATGGCTTATAAGACAACAAAGTGGGGAAGGGCGTTTGAGCAGCAATAGTACTTGCAGAGTCTGTGTTACAAATGGTGCTATTGGAATAGTATTTTGCTTGGCTGCTTATATTCATCTTGAGACCACGGTTGTGGTTTTAAAAATTGTGTCTGTCCCCCTGTCAGAATACAATGTCTCAGCAGAATAGATCCCTGGATCAACTTCGCTTGTGTGTGCCCCCTCTGCCTTCCGCAGCTAATCGCACAAACCTCCACTGGGGTTCTCGCATCCAGTGCCAGGACAAGGTCAGGCCCAGGGCAAAACATGTTAAAATGTGCCCCCACCCCATTCATGATGTCCAAGCTAAGGAGATCCTACGCCAAGCAGTCGCTTGCTTGTTAAAAAATCACTGTGCAGCTCCTAATCTGTCAGCCAGGTTCTGCATTGACCTGGAAGTGCCTACTTTTAATACTGTGCACATGCTTGTCTTGTCCATTTCAATTTTATAAGTTTGCTATTTAATTTTGTGAGGGTATATTTATAACAGTTGCAGTAGGACTGTATTGGGTGAGGAAGAGAGAACACAGCCAACACCGCCTCCCGGTTCTCTCCCCGCCACTCCCAGTGCCTGGATGACAGGAGTAGTGATGTCACTACTTCTGTCAGCCTTGTTTGGAAGATGCCCCCCATCCCTACACTAAACCATTGCGCCCATGGCAGCCATTCCTTCCACCCACCTCTGGTGTCTGTCTTCATTTCAGGCTGCAAAGCAACAAAATGTGATTTTAAAGAGAGGTGATTATTTTCTATACCCGCTGTATGTTTGTCTATTGTAGTGCACTGTCAGCCCATTCAAAATTAAAATGCTACCTTAACACAGCATGCTTTAAAGCATTGAAACAGAGCGCATATTTAATCTACCCGGAAATACATTTTACAGATATACCCGATTCTGGCCTTTAGAAAACCACCTTAGACATAAATTAGCCAGCTGAAAATGTCCTTCTACATACTGAGACGGAACAAGCCTTGCAGCAATAAACTTTGAAAACTATGCATCCATTAATCCATCACAAGGTGTCACAAATGCAACATGAATAGAAATGTAATAAAAATATAAGAGCCTGCATAATCACCACAATAGGATACAGAGATGAGAATTATAATTTCTACACACATTTGAACATTACTGTATTTATTGGCGTATAACACTCACTTTTTTACCCTGAAAATAGAGAGTAAACTGTGCCTGCGTGTTATACGCAGGGGGCTGTGGAAAGTATTTTTCCTGAAACTTCCCTCTTAAAGTTAGGGTGCGTGTTATACACCTGTGCGTGTTATACGCCGATAAATACGGTATATATCCCAGTCAGACCATTCATGGGAGCATAGGCGTGTGCACAGAGTATGTCATGTGTGCCTGGGCATACCATAATCACCCTATGCGATTCAGATTCCCCTGCTGAATGCCACTACCCCCATGGTAGCTGAGTCTACAAAGAAACAAACTGGGGAATCTCTGTCATCAGTGCATTTCCTGGCTATTTCACCAAAGTCCTTAAGGGGGCTCCTAACAAATTGTAAAAAAAAAAATAAAAAAAAAATACAATTGTAAAAATAATAACAAAATAGGATAATAAAAACAAAAAACGACTGACACCAATCTCATCCCTACTGACACCAACCACTGCATATGTTTGTGCTTTGGGGTGCACACACTAATGCAATAGGCACACCTATGCTTGGGAGACGCAAAAGACCTAGGGCCTGATTCCCAAAAGAGATACGTCTGTTCAGTCTGTGCCTAACTTTGGAAACGATCCTCAAAAGGCTTTTTCCAAAGTTAGGCAGAAAATCTGACATGTGTAAGACACTTACACGGTCAGATCTTAGGATGCAGTACCGCATCCGCCACTGGGGGCATTTCTCATTGAAATGCAGCTTTGAGTATGCAAATGAGGACTTAAGCAGATCCACAACGCTTTTCATCAGCTTTTCATCCTTGTG
The DNA here is from genome assembly GCF_905171775.1 of Rana temporaria. Classification (NCBI taxonomy): domain Eukaryota; kingdom Metazoa; phylum Chordata; class Amphibia; order Anura; family Ranidae; genus Rana; species Rana temporaria. Next base: position 262,912,184 of record NC_053492.1, on the reverse strand, counting down.
ATTTCTGCGTAAGTTCTGATTTGCTTGCGCAAAACTAGGGCTGGTTTTACAATGTGGAAAGTTAGTCACACCTTGTAAAGGCCCATTCAAGCGACGGCATTTGGTATGCATTCCTGAGGGAGAACTCCACGGCAATTTTTAAATTCAAAACCGGCATGGGTTCCCCCCCCAGGAGCATACCAGGCCCTTAGGTCTGGTATGGGTTGTAAGGAGACCCCCCCTACGCCGAAAAATCGACGTAGGGGTCCCCCTACAATCCATACCAGACCCGTATCCAAAGCACGCTACCCGGCCGGTCAGGAATGGGAGTGGGGACGAGCGCGCCCCCCCCCTCCTGAGCCGTGCCAGGCCGCATGCCCTCAACATGGGGGGGTTGGGTGCTCTGGGGCAGGGGGGCGCACTGCGGGCCCCCCCACCCCAGAGCACCCTGTCCCCATGTTGATGAGGACAGGACCTCTTCCCGACAACCCTTGCCGTTGGTTGTCGGGGTCTGCGGGCGGGGGCTTATCGGAATCTGGGAGTCCCCTCAAATAAGGGGGCCCCCAGATACCGGCCCCCCACCCTAAGTGAATGGATATGGGGTACATCGTACCCCTACCCATTCACCTGGAGGCAAAAAGTAAAAGTTAGTAAACACACAACACAAGGGTTTTTAAAATAATTTATTATTCTGCTCCGGAGGCACCCCCCTGTCTTCTTTATTAGCTCTAATACCAGGGGGGGCTTCTTCTTCCGCTCTCCGGGGGGGGTTTCTTCTTCCGCTCTCCGGGGGGGGGCTTCTCCGCTCTCCGGGGGTCTTCTTCTATCTTCGCCGCTCTCCGCTGTTGACTCGGCGCACCCCGGTTCTTCTGCAGCTGTCCGGCGCCTTCTTCTTCAGCGCTGGCTGCCTGCTATCTTCGTGTGTTAGCTCAATTACTAGCAGGCAGCCATCGCGGTCTTCTGTGACGTCAGGTTTTTCTTCTCCCCTCTTCCGATGTTGACTCGTCGCCTGTTGTCGCTGCAATGATGGAAGCGCGCCTTGCATCACATTTATATAGGCATCACCGTCCCATCATGCTCCGGCAGGTACCCACGTGGTGGGTGCCTACCCACGTGCACCCACCACGTGGGTACCTACCGGAGCATGATGGGACGGTGATGCCTATATAAATGGGATGCAAGGCGCGCTTCCATCATTGCAGTGACAAGAGATGACGAGTCAACATCAGAAGAGGGGAGAAGAACAGAAGAGAAGAACCTGACGTCACAGAAGACCGCGATGGCTGCCTGTTAGTAATTGAGCTAACACACAAAGATAGCAGGCAGCCAGCGCTGAAGAAGAAGGCACCGGACAGCTGCAGAAGAACCGGGGTGCGCCGAGTCAACAGCGGAGAGCGGCGAAGATAGAAGAAGACCCCCGGAGAGCGGAGAAGCCCCCCCCCGGAGAGCGGAAGAAGAAACCCCCCCGTAGAGCGGAGAAGACCCCGGAGAGTGGAAGAAGAAGCCCCCCCTGGTATTAGAGCTAATAAAGAAGACAGGGGGGTGCCTCCGGAGCAGAATAATAAATTATTTTAAAAACCCTTGTGTTGTGTGTTTACTAACTTTTACTTTTTGCCTCCAGGTGAATGGGTAGGGGTACGATGTACCCCATATCCATTCACTTAGGGTGGGGGGCCGGTATCTGGGGGCCCCCCTATTTGAGGGGACTCCCAGATTCCGATAAGCCCCCGCCCGCAGACCCCGACAACCAACGGCAAGGGTTGTCGGGAAGAGGTCCTGTCCTCATCAACATGGGGACAGGGTGCTCTGGGGTGGGGGGGCCCGCAGTGCGCCCCCCTGCCCCAGAGCACCCAACCCCCCCATGTTGAGGGCATGCGGCCTGGCACGGCTCAGGAGGGGGGGGGCGCTCGCTCGTCCCCACTCCCATTCCTGACCGGCCGGGTAGCGTGCTTTGGATACGGGTCTGGTATGGATTGTAGGGGGACCCCCTACGTCGAATTTTCGGCGTGGGGGGGGGTCTCCTTACAACCCATACCAGACCCAAGGGCCTGGTATGCTCCTGGGGGGGGGGAACCCATGCCGGTTTTTTCTTTGAAAATTGGCATGGAGTTCTCCCTCTCAGGAATGCATGCTGAGCGACGCTGTCATTTTTTTTTATAATTATTTGTTTTCCCGGCGCGTATATTTTTTTTCACCCGTCGCAACTTTAGTGTTCCGTCGCAATCCACAAAGCCCGGCGTCAATTACGTTCGCGCGCTGCACGTCGGGAAAATGACGTCACACGCATGCGCAGTACGGCCGGCGCGGGAGCGTGCCTCATTTAAATTTTAAACGCCCCCCGGAGAGGAGGACCGCCTTGCGACGGAGGCACTTAAGTTACACGGCCTGAAATTTCTAGGTAAGTGCTTTGTGGATCAGGCACTTAGGTAGAAACTTTAAGTCAGTGTAACTTAACTGCTGAAAGTTAAGTTAGGCAGCTTTTTTGGGAATCAGGCCCTTAGGTACTAAAATGAAGAGCTGGTCAGATAAGGAGGCTGTGGAATGAGAAGGGGGTGGATAAGTCACAGAGGTGAGAATGGTCATAAAAATGTTTGACAGTGATTTAGTCCACATTTATTTCATTATCTTTACTCCTTATCTAGCCAACTGTCAATTGTATTACCTTTGTCTGTGTCCTTTGTCTTAACATTTTGTTATACATTTTTTTGTTTCAGTACTTCTTGGATCTTAGAAGAATAGAGTAGGCCCCCGAAACCTTGTGCTCAAAATGGATTTGTTAGTGCCATACCATCAGGGGAGCATGTGATTGGCCCCAAACCTATTCTGCAGCAGGACAACAACCCCAAACATACACTCAAAGCCATTAAGAATTATCTTTAGAGAGAAGAACAAAGAGTCCTGGAAGTGATGTTTTGGCCCCCTCAGAGCCCTGATCTTAACATCTTTGAGTCTGTCTGAGATTACATGAAGAGACAGAAGGATTTGAGGCAGCCTACATCCACAGGAGATCTGTGATTAGTTCTCCAAGAACAACCTACCTGCCAAGTTCCTTCAAAAACTGTGGGCCGGATTCAGAAAGAAGATACAACGTCGTATCTCGGAGTCTGGCCGTCGTATCTATGCGCCTGATTCATAGAATCAGGTTACGCATAGATATGCCTAAGATCCGACAGGTGTAAGTGACTTACACCGTCGGATCTTAGGCTGCAATTCCAGGCCGGCCGCTAGGTGGCGCTTCCGTATATTTTACGCGTCGAATATGCAAATGAGCATTTACGCCAATTCAGAAATGGACTGCCCGGCGCTTTTTTTTTACGTCGTTTGCGTTCGGCTTTTTCCGGCGGAAAGTTACCCCTGCTATAGGAGGGGTAAGTGCGGCGTATCCTATGTTAAGTATGGCCGTCGTTCCCGCGCAGAGTTTTCAATTTTTTACGTTGTTTGCGTAAGTCGTTTGCGAATACGACCGGACGTAATTTACGCTAACGTCGAAACCAATGACGTCCTTGTGACGTCATTTGGAGAAATGCACACTGGGAAAATTTGCGGACGGCGCATGCGCTGTTCGATCGGCGCGGGGACGCGCCTGATTTAAATTGTACACGCCCCCTAGCCATGGAATTTGAATTCCGCCGGGGGATTTACGATACGCCGCCGCAACTTTAGAGGCAAGTGCTTTCTGAATAAAGCACTTGCCTCAAAAAATTGCGGCAGCGTAACGTAAATCAGATCTAAAGCGGATCTAAAGATCTGCTAACCTATCTGAATCTAGCCCTGTGTGCCTAGAAGAATTGTTGCTGGTTTAACCACTACATGGGCATCCTCCCGTTACAGTGGTCATACCAGATTGATGCCTGCGCCTACAAGCATCAATCCGGTATTGTTCTTTTCAGCGAGCTATTCTCTGCACTGTAAGAACAATTATAGCGGCAGGACAGCTGGGGTGACGAGGGGGGAGTCCCTTCCCGCCACCCTCTGATGCCCGTGCGATTGGCGAACTGGAGATGGAATCCGCCACCAGCGGAAGTTCACCATAGAGAATACTGGTAACCTGATGATCCACGGCAGTCTCTATGACTCTCGGGGGTCCAGGCGGGACATTATGACGGCCTGGCAGTTGGCTGTTTTTTTTTTTATATCTCATGCTTTTCAGCCTGGAGGAGAGATGTGGGGTCTTATAGACCCCACATCTGTCCATAAAGAGGACCTATTATGCACTCTTCATATTACAAGGGATGGTTCCATTCCTTGTAATAAGAATAAAAGTGATTAAAAAAAATGCAAAAGGGAAAGTGTAAAAATAAAATCTGTGCTTGCACACGGGAACTCATAAATATGTCACGCCCACATTCGTAAACGGCGTTTAAACCACACATGTGAGGTATCCATCGTGAACGTTAAAGTGAGAGATATAATTCTATCCCAAGACCTTCTCTGTAACTCTAAACAGGTAACCTGGAGAAATGTTTAAAGCGTTGCCTATGGAGATTTTTAAGTACTGATGTTTGGCGCCATTCCACGAGTGTGCACAATTTTAAAGCGTGACATGTTGGGTATCTATTTACTTAAAAAAATGGGCTAACTGTGTTTCTTTTCTTTTTAATTCATGAAACATTTTAAAAAATGCTGTGCAAATACCATGTAACATAAAAAGTGTCAACGACCGCCTTTAATTCCCTAGGGACTATGCTATAAAACCATATATAATGTTTGGGGGTTTTGAGTAATTTTCTAGCAAAAAAAAAAATATGATTTTTACATGTATATCCCTATGTGTTTTTATACACAGTTATTAATCTCATAAAAAATTCCCACCATTGATATCCATGTGACATAACCTTCCTCACAATCGTCCAAGTATTTCAGTTATAATTAATGCAACATCACTACAATACATGATTCTCAGAAGCAGCGACAGAATGTTCAGTATAGCTAGTCCTAGATAGCCATCTAGTGGCTATATTAAAGAATGCAGCAGAAAATAAGTCATTTTGATAGTGTCTCAGCTATAACAAGACCTCATGCAGACAGATGTATGAAAAAAATGCTCCATATATACTGTCAGTCAGAAGTTGGCAGAAAAAATGCCTCTAAATGCCACATTTTTATGAGCATATATGAGTGAATGCCTTTAAATGCCTATGTTCTATTGACTAGAATAATCATCTAGACATAATTTAGACAAATTTATGCACGTAAATTATGCTGGAAAATGCAGGTTTGGGGCATTTTTTATGCACATTAGATAAATGAGCTGCTTTAACTGCTTGCCGCCCGCCCACCGTCAAATGACGGCTTAGCAGCTCTCTTTCTAGGATGACGTCATATGATGGAGTTCCAGAACAGGCGTGCAGCGCAGCGATCGCGGCCGCGCCGTGTTGCTAGGACACAGCGCAGCCCCGATCTCTGTAAAGAGCTGTGTCCGCGGCTCTTTTACAATGTGATCCGCTGTGTCCAATCACAGCCGATCACATGTAAACACGGAGATGCCATTAATCGGCTCTCCTCGCCTCACACTGACCGATCAGCGGCATCTCCTCACAGGGGGACATGTAGGAATGTAATCAGGGCACTGATCATCAGTGCCCTGATTACAGTATGTCAATTTAAGTGTCACAAGTGCCCGCCATTGCCCAACAGTGCCAGCAATCAGTACCCACCACTGTCCACAAGTGCCATCAATCAGTGCCTATTAGCAATGCTGGCTATCAGTGACGCCTATCAGTGCTGCCCATCAGTGCCCAGCACTGCTGTCAATGCCCATCAGGGTTGCACATCAGTGCCACCCATCAGTACTGCCTATCCATGCCACCTATCAGTGCCCACCAGTGCTGCCTTTCAGTGGCACCTATCAGTGCTCATCATTGCCACATATCAGTGCCACATATCCGTGCCCATAAGTGTGGCATATTAGTGCCTCCTCATCAGTGCCGCCTCATCAATGCCCACCTGCTCAGCCTATCAGTGCTGCCTCATCAGCACACATCAGTGAAGACGAAAAATTACTTTGTTTCTGTCAGTAAATTTTGTAATAAGTAAAAAAATTTTTTTTTTAATTGTTGGTCTTTTTTGGGGGAAACAAATAAAAAACCTAGCAGTGATTAAATACCACAAAACTAAAGCTCTATGTGTGTGAAGAAAATGTTAAAAAAATTGTTTGGGTGCAGTGTTACATGGCCACACAATTGTCATTCACAGTGCGACAGCGCTGAAAGCTGAAAAATGGCTTGGGCAGTAAGGGGGTGTAAGTGCCTGGTAGGCAAGTGGTTAAGAAGCATATAAAATAAAAAAAAAAACAAGACACCAGCAGCAGCATTTTTTTACACCCGTGTGCACAAGGCCTAAGTCGCAAGCTTGCACTTTTGAGTCTATCTGTCTGACATCATACAATACTGACTTAGAATGATACATGGGACATCAGTATGTGCAAATTTACTTACACATGTGTGGTTTAAGTTGCTACTAAATGTATTATTTACAGGACTGATCTAAAATCCCTTATTAGAACCCTGACTCTGTTCATGAATCACGAAGCTAAGGTTCATCAAAGAGAAACAATATCATTTTGTGTCAGTTAAAGAAAACCCGTAGTCTGTCACTGCTCACCTTGTAAAATGCTGTTATATCTTTTTGTATGTTAAAAAATTATTTTGTTTCACATATAATTGTTTACATTTAGGATTTAACTATGCAACATAGAAAAGATACTTTTTTTTTTTTTACCATATGTATACATACATAATACATTTAGTGAAGTACAATAGAAAAATAAGCCTTGTGGGATGAAAGTCGTGCTATATTTATTTTACTTTTGCTAATTTTAGCAATCGCAACTGGGATATATTTTAATGCAATGCTTTCCAAAATGTGAACGCTGGAACCTTAATTAAAAAGGGTTTGCTCACATAATTTGTAATGAAAACATCTTTGCCATTCTGAAGCTTCCCCCCAACCACTTTGCATATTATTTTATATATACTGTGCTTCTGTACTTGTCAAATATGCTGCAGAAATCTCCCTCCACTAAGTCGGGCTGCAATCATTTTAACTGTGGGCAGCTGAAGCTGCTGCCTGTTCACTTCCTGGATTTACACAGACACACACACCTCCAGCTCTGCAGCTCTCATTGGGTCCTCTTATGACTCAAGAGAGTGTGAGAGAGAGAGAGAGAGAGAGAGAGAGAGAGAGAGAGAGAGAGCTGTGCATTAGGCTTTTTTTTCCCAGACAAGAAACAGAAAGTTGGCTGTATAAGGTGTTTACTGGCGGAATTTTTTTTTCTCCAAAATTAGAGTTGAAAATATGTTTATTGGTATTTTAACATAATGAACATAAAACAACATGAGGTGTCACAATCTGCGAACAGTCACAAGTGTGCTTGAGGAAAGAGTCAGCCAAATGGCTATCGCCCACAGCGGGACTCCTACCAACATGTTAAACAGTATGAACAGCAATGACTGCAACAGTAAACAAAAATTAGATACGACCACAAGGGCCTCTTCGTTTTTGGCAGAATTGTAACTAGAATTTTCAGCAGAGAAATAATAAAACCAGAAAAAAAAATGATTAACAGGGCAAAAATGAAAATGAAAAAATGAGAGATCAGGAGACAAGAATACAAAAAGGTGGGAAAAGAAGGGGAAGAGAGAAAAGAGAAAGGGGGAAAAGAAGGAAGAGAAAAGAGAAACAAGCTAGGGGGGATCAGAAAGAAGAGTGTGAGTTGCTGATAAGACAATCGGAGAAAGGCAATGCAGGGAAGGCGTAGGGGGGGGGAAGACCCTGGAGTAGGAACCCAGCTTGTTCCAGGGCAGAGGAATATATAGGAACGATCATGTCGGGGGTGACAACATGCTCGCCAGAGTGTCAGAGGAAGAGAAGTGGAGCCAGATGAGCCACGGCAGTTTATAATTATCAAAAGTGTCGTTGTCAAGAGCCATCATCTCCTCCATTCTCATAGTGTCGTTCATAATTGAAACCCAGTGTTACTATACAAAAGTAAAGGGGGTTGTAAAGGTAATTTTTTTTCCCTTAAATAGCTTCCTTTACCTTAGTGCAGTCCTCCTTCACTTACCTCATCCTTCGATTTTGCTTTTAAATGTCCTTATTTCTTCTGAGAAATCCTCACTTCCTGTTCTTCTGTCTAACTCAACACCGTAATGCAAGGCTTTCTCCCTGGTGTGGAGAAAGCCTCTTGAGGGGGGAGGGGGCAAGCAGGAGTGTCAGGACACTCTCTCTGCAGATAGAGAAAGGAGCGGTGTGTTAGTGGGTGTCCTGACACTCCTGCTCGCCCCCTCAAGAGGCTTTCTCCACACCAGAGAGAAAGCCTCACATTAAAGAGTGTAGTTACAGACAGAAGAACAGTAAGTGAGGATTTCTCAGAAGAAATAAGGACATTTAAAAGCAAAATGGAAGGATGAGGTAAGTGAAGGAGGACTGCACTAAGGTAAAGGAAGCTATTTAGGATTTTTTTTTTTACCTTTACAACCCCTTTAAAACAAGGGCAGAAGATTTAATAGATGGAAAGATTAAAAAATGACTGAAGTTCCACTTTAAGATGCCAGTTCTGGAACATGATTTAAATGACTAGTTTGGCTCATTGGGGTCGATTTACTAAAGATGTACAGAATGTCCACTTAGTTTATTGAACAAGGTGAGGCTATCCTCATTTTATACCCAGTCATATGCATATTTAAAAAAACAGGATTTCTGCTGGAAAATGATTTGATGATTGATGTGAACACAGTTTCAACTTTTTCACTGAACAGTGACATTTCTTTGCTCCATTTGGTAACGCAGCCTTATTTAGGTCTGTGTGTAAGCTTTCACTTGAGCTATTGAACTCTGTAAACAACTGGCCTTTTTCTAGTAGAGGTGCTAAGAGTCTGGGAAACATTTCAATAGAAGCCAAAAGCTCCAGCCGTAGCGACTTTGAATGAGGTGGGTGAGAGTGGCTAAATGATGAGCCGATATTGAAAAGGATACCTTTATTGTCAAAAAGCATCACGGCACAACATAAACGCAATGAGTAAATATGTAATCACATGTTAAAAATCATGTATGGTGAAAACAGTAATGCAGCATGGCAGGCCCATAGTATGGTATATGGGCAAATCATCCATGTGAAAACAAAATACGATCACAGAAATCTAGTACATACAGTATATTAGAATCAATAAGTAATCTACAGAATAGGAGCATCCAGTAATCCTGACGCATTTCGTCTATATAAAATTACACTCTTCAGGGGCAGGTACACTTGGGTCTACAACAAAACATGAATAAGTCAATATGTACCATGGTTGCAACCATATGTGGGAGAAGTATATACATATAGGGAGAGAGATGTAAACTCATCCCTATGGAGCGGAGGTTGGAACCCGGCATTGAAAAGACTGGGCGAATACCATGATCCCAACAAAGATGAGAAACACATAACCAAATGGTGGTAGGTGTGGGTTAAAATTCTTCCACATGGAAGATTTTACCATACTATGGGCCTGCCATGGTGCATTACTACTTTCACTATACATGGTTTTTAACATGCGATTACATATTTACTCATTGCATCTATGTTATGCTGTGAAGCTTTTTGACAAAACCGACTCATCATTTAGCCCCGTCTCTCACTCACTTCATTCAAAGTCCTGAAATACCCCCTTTTTGCTATGATATAGGGATGGGGACATGTGTTCCTGCATGTTTCACTCAAAGTCCCAACTCCTATATAAAGCTCCACCTGTTGGTTGGTTATAGAGATGCAAAATATATGTACTATTTCATGTTTACAAACTATGGGCCAGATCCACAGTGAGAGTACGCCGGCGTATCTACTGATACGCCGGCGTACTTTCAAATTTCCTGCGTCGTATCTTTAGTTTGAATCCTCAAACCAAGATACGACGCCATCTGGCTTTGGTCCGACAGGCGTACGGCTTCGTACACCTTCGGATCGTAGATGCAATACTTCGGCGTCCGCTGGGTGGAGTTTGCGTCGTTTTCCGCGTCGGGTATGCAAATGAGCTATTTCCGACGATCCACGAACGTACGCACGGCCGTCGCATTCTCTTACGTCGTCTCTAGTCGGCTTTTTCCGGCGTATAGTTAAAGCTGGTATTTTGCGGCGTATAGTTAGATTTGCCATGTTAAGTATGGCCGTCGTTCCCGCATCGAAATTTAAATTTTTTTTTTTCCGTAAGTCGTCCGTGAATCGGGATGGACGTAAGTCACGTCTCAGTTTAAAAAATTACGTTGTTGCGACGTCATTTCGCGCAATGCACAGCGGGAAATTGCGAAACGGAGCATGCGCAGTTAATTCGGCGCGGGGACGCGCTTCATTTAAATTAAACACGCCCCCTAATCGCCGATTTGAATTCCGCCGCCAGAAATACACTACACCGCCATAACTTCCGGCGCAAAATCTTTGAGGATTTGAAAGAATGCCAGGTAAGGTACAGCGGCGTAGAGTATCTCTGATACGCTGCGCGGGTGCAGATCTATGTGGATCTGCCCCTATATATCTAGATTGTCCACTGCAGGTTCTTCAAACCTTTGTGTAATTTTATTTACAATTTTTTTTTTACAATACACAGCACACTGTTGTGTCCTGTGCATTTTCTGGTCCATTTCAGATCCGAATTCAGCCAAAGATTCGTGCTGAAATCGGACCTGAAACAGTGAATGGAGATGCACCGGACCCCTGCTGTGAGCCACTCCATTCCTCAGTGTGAACTCCGCCTTAGATGTTAAAAAACAAATGAGGGAATTTAATTAAGCTGCTGCTTCACTTTTCTGACATCAATCCCTCTTGTTAACCACTTGCTGACCAAGCATTTTTCTGACACTCTTTGCTTACAATTAAAAAATCTATATTTTTGCTACAAAATTACTTGAGGCCCTGGAGAATAAAATTGCGGAAAATACACTTTCATGAATGAAAAAGTCACTTTAAAAATGTTTTTTTTTTAATTGTATTACTTTTTTAATTTTGACAGTATCCCTTTAATTTTTTTTATTGCTTTTATTGCTATTGCAAGAAATGTAAAATCCCTTGCGATAACAATACAGCATGACAGGTCTTTATGGAGAGATCTGGGGTCAAAAAGACCCTCTACCATTAAAAGCAAGAGATACGTTTTTGTTTTAGATCTTTTGCTTTAAAAAAAAAAAAGGCATTGTTTTACAATAGGCCGGAACCGGAAGTGAAGCACTACCAGCACCGGATCAGTTCCCAGAATTACTGATTGTTCAGGTGAGGTGGAGAACCATCAGAAAGCTCTCGGATCACTTTTAGCAGAAAATCCAGCACCCGGGGGAAAAATTAATACTGGGCAGCCATAACTCTGGTATTAAAGGTCTATCTATCCTCAGTCCCATTCCATGCCTCAAAAGACAGATGTCAAGGGGGTCTGTTAAGACCCCTGATATCTCACCAAAGCCCCCAACAGGGCTAAAAATAAAATAAAATACAATTGTAAAAATAAATAAAAAACTACTGACACAGTCCACGCATCATCAGTGCTGCATATTAGTGCCACTGTCTCATGACATTAAAAAAATATATCGGTAATCGGTATTAGCGGGTACTTGTACTCGGTCTTAAAAAAGTGGTATTGGTGTAACCCTAATTGGAATACTAATCAGTACCAGTGTGCAAAGGTGTATTTGCTTTGGAAGAATGTTGGTAGTCCTGTGCATGTGGATGTTGCTACATTATGCAAAACAATTCGTTTCATTTTGGAATTAGGTGCCTCGAGATTGTGTGCAAGTTTAAAATGTGCCTTGACTGAAGAAAGGTTGAGAAACGCTGATATTTACCATTTTGGACTATGCATGAAAAGTTAAAATGAAACAATACAACCTGCTCTTTCCATTTCAAACACATGGTGGTGCTAGATGCCTTCTGATGAATACAGTCGCACAAAGATTACTACCTGACATGACAAGATTTCCAGAACACCATTCAGAGCTCAATTAATAAACTTGCTAATCATTTTGGAGCGATCTAATTTGAATTTCACATATTATATTTATATATGTACCAGAACAGGCAAGTATGACAAAAAAAAGTCGTAGGAAACTCTGCTCAGTCACTTTTATAGTAAAGCTTACTTGTAGGTATGATGAATTTCTCCCAGATGTGCACCGTATAGGAGATATCCCCATGTTCTGCAGCCAGTGACATCACTGGCGCATGTGCACTGCACTGTGAATTGAGGGCAAACTGAATGTGCCATAAATCCAGAGCGCTGCGCCGTGATTGCCATTCCCATGCGCAAACCCAGAAGGAAGACCAGGTTCAGGCTCGAAGACCAGTTGCTATAGCAGAGCAGGGAAGGACAGTGCATTATTGGATTTTAAACAGTATAGGCAATAGGCTAATGTTTTACATAGCTTTACCTGCAAAAGGGGCCAACCTGAAGTCATCTAGCAGGACTTCATTTTCTGACTAAGGTTTTTCTTTAAGTGCTTATTTTAGCAATGCTTAAAGTGGTTGTAAACCCTTACAGACCACTTTTACCTACAGGTAAGCCTAGATTAAGGCTTACCTGTAGGTACAAGAAATATCTCCTAAACCTACACGGTTTAGGAGATATTTGCAGAAAATCCTGCACCGATGTCTACGGTGCATGCACGCCGTAGACAACAGCGCAGGCGCACTGAGCGTGCCGTTAGTTAAGGCGATTGTGCGTGGGAGTGACGTCATCGCGGCTCCGGCCAATCACAGTGCCAGAGCCGCGATACCCGGAAGTCACTCCGGGAGTAATGGCAGCGACGAAGGAGGTGAAAGAGGGCCGCTCCGGAGGGTTTGATCTCAGTTAAGTATCTTTTTACTCTCACGGAAGTGTGGCCACACAGGAAGAAGACCAGACAGCCCCATCACACTACCGTTCCCCATTTGCACAAGAAAAGGAGCGGACATCTTCACTATCCACTGATTGCAAATTTCACATTTGAAGTCGCATGCTTTGCATTTTTTTGCACATTGAAGTTGCATGTTCTGCAATTTTTGGATTTTTTCTGCACTTTAGCATCATAAGACTATCGCACTTTACCAATGTACTCATTCTTTAAAAGTGAAATATATCTATTTGTTACTTATATCGTTTTGCACGCAGTTCGCTGCACGTTTATTTATATTTGTAAAATCATCTGAGTTTACATTATTTTGCGATTTGCATTTGCACAGTAACACATCTATACAGGTTTTAATTGTTATTGTTTTAAACAGCACAGCACTACTCCTTTATCAACCTACGCTGACTAACCTGTGTAAGAAAAGATGCATATATGTATCTATTTTCAGCCCGCTCTGGTCTGCTCACATCATCCGGCTTCCCTGTGTCAGCCAGCACTAATGGAGGAGGGCAGAGGGATTGCAGACAATTGCAGCTTTGCTCCTAGCAAAAATTGCATTGTGAAAATGTTTCCAAACTCTAGATGTTGGTCTCACCATTTTACTGACAGGAGAAAAAGAAAAAAAACTATTTACTGACCAGACTATAGGGAAACATTATGCTGTGATGGTGGCGAACATTAAACCCTTTATGCCGACTGCCTCCCAGTCCTTTAAGAGTTCTGAAAGCCAGGAGAAGTAGGTGGGTCATGTGACCGCTGTGATGGGGTGTCACCTGCTGAGCGGCTGCATATATGCGTGAGGCCAGCGCCAAGAGGTTAATAAAAATCATTTGAAGGTTAAAAAAAATAAACAAACTTATCAGAAAAATGTACCCTCTTACCTGTCAATCAAGGCATAAAAGGACAAAAAAAAACTACTGTATCGCAACAATCACCCAACTATAGGAGGTACAAGATGGAGCCCACAAGCAAACTGAATTAGAGCATTTCACCTGCAGTGCCCCCTAGTGTCAGAAATGCATACTTCTCTTGTTTGAAAACTGCAATGAGAAGAAATGTTACTTGAACTGTATTCCAGGATTTACTTGTCTTCAGCTGAGAGAACTTGCAGTAATTTAAGACTTTACATAAGGTCTTCATGTTATAAAGTTTTAATACCATGTCATAGATTTATCTCTTATCTTTGTAAAATACCATGCCACACTTTTTTTCCCTGATTTTTCTGGAAAAACGGCTTTGAAATAATGTTCCCCCCAATTTTTCTGTACTTTTTCAGGCCTTCCGATCTCTAGTCAGCATAGGTGTTAGGTTTAGGCTGGAATTTTTTTTTTTTTTTTTAAAAAGGTACATTTTATTAAAATTTTTAAGTACACAACATACAACATATATATGGAGCGAACATCGCTCAATCCAATACAAGAAAGATCAGGTAGCTGGTAAACATTGCATAGATACATAGCAACCCAAAAGGCACATAACAGTGTGCCCATGTAAGATCATTCAGTGGGCAGCGGTAGCATTTACACTTCAAGGAGCAGGTGATATGGTACTCTCGGAGCTAACCCAGGAGCCCCAAACCTTTACGATTTTTTTCAAGCACCCTCTGGCTTCATATGTCAACTTGTACAATGGTACATCCCGATTAATAGTAGCGAGCCAAAAAGGCTATGGTAGGTGAGGATTGAGACTTCCAATGGAAGGCTATTGATTTTTTAGCCTAAAACAATACTATATGAATAAAGGTTTGCACATTCTTAGAAATACCTTCATCTTCAATATATCCCAGTAAGCACCGTAAGTAGGGTTGCCACCTGTCCAGGATTCACCCGGACAATCCGGGTTTCAGACCGCCTGAAACCCGGACACATTATTCAGACTGGACTATGGCTTCTCAGCAGGATTGCTGGCTGCAGTTGTCTAAGCTGAGAGTGTCTGTTATTCCTCGTACACACAACCATTTTTTCTCGGCAGGAAAAAAACTACTTTTTTCCCCGACATGATTCCTCTCCAGCCTGGAGAGGAATCGTTCATGCAAAAAAAAGTCCGACCAAAGTGCGGTGACAGGCTTTATAATTATAGCACGTACGATGGGACTATAAAGGGGAAGTTCCTTTCAAATGGCGCCACCCTTTGGGCTTCTTTTGGGCTGCATACTTGATTCTGAGCATGCAAGTTATTTTTCCCCTTGCGACGAGAAAAAGACTGACGGGAAACACGACGAGAAAAAAGAGAGCTGATTTAAATTTTCATAGCAAAGTTATATACCCTAATCAAGTGAGGTATGAGTAGATCTCTGAACTGCATATACCACTCGATAGGGAATCCATCCAATCCTGGCATTTTATTCCTGGCGAAGGACTGTATGGCTTTGGAATTCTAATTTAACTCATTAAGATGCAAGCTTTCATGATTCCTTTGTTAGGCTCTATACATTTTATTTTGCAGCACAATGGTGTAGTGGTTAGCACTTTCACCGAGCAGCAAAAGGGTTGCTGGTTCAAATCCTAACCAGGACACTACCTACCTGGAGTTTGCATGTCCTCCCTGTGCCTGCGCGGGTGTTTTCTCTGGGTACTCCAGTTTCCTCCCACACTCCAAAGACATGCTGGTAGGTTAATTGGATCCGGTCTAAATTGGCACTAGTATATGAATGTGAGTTACGGACGTAGAGTGTAAGCTCCTTGAGGGCAGGGAATGATGTGAACGTACAATATATATGTAAAGCGCTGTGTAAATTGACAGCGCTATATAAGTACCTGAAATACATAAAATATAAATGTCTAAAGCCTTACCAAGAGATCTAAATTTTTCCAAAAAAAAGTTCATCTTCAAAAACTCAAAAATTTCTTCATTAATCAATGGGTAGCAGGGTACAACACTACTACTGCTATGATGGAAGTATCAGGGTAGTTAGGAACACATGAAACTAAAATGCAAAAACAAAAATATACAGTGCAAGTTATTTAAAGTTTTGCAAATATAAATGGAATCTTGTACACACATGCCTTAGAGCCGGTTCACACAGGGGCAACACGACTTCCAGCACGACTTTGGGAGGCAACTTGGACACGACTTGAGTATGAATCATCAGGCAACTTACAAGGCAACTTCAAGTTACCTCCAGGACAATACAAGGCAACTTCAAGTGGCCTCCAGGACAGGAGGCTTTCCAGTGGCCAATCAAACAACAATCAGCTCTGTGGGAGGGAGGGGTTTGCCTGAGAAATGTATGTTATCTTCCTGTATTGTTGCTTCCGTTAAGACAGTGATCCGACTTCTGAGGCAACTTCCACTGAAATCAATGGCCCAGATTCAGGTAGATCCGAGCAATATTTGCGTGGGCAAAGAGCAAATATTTTTCTCTGCGCCCACGCAAATATTGCGTTTTGCCCGCGATTCACGTAAATTGCGCGGGCGATATGCTAAACAGCCGGGGGTGGGAATCATTTAAATTAGGCGCGCTCCCGCGCCGAGCGAACAGCGCATGCTCCGTCGGGAAACTTTCCCAACGTGCATTGCGGCAAATGACGTCGCAAGGACGTCATTTGCTTCTAAGTGAACGTGAATGGCGTCCAGCGCCATTCACAGTTCACTTACGTAAACGACGTGAAATTTAAATTTCACGAGCGGGAAGCGCAGCTATACTTTAGCATTGGTTGCCCCTGCTATTAGCAGGAGCAGCCTTATGCTAAAGTCGCCGTACGGAAACTCCGTACCTTGCGTGCGCAGGGCCCGCGCAACTTTTGTGAATCGGTGGTAGTATGCAATTTGCATACTATACACAGATCACAATGGCCGCGCCACCTAGCGGCCAACGCAAGAATGCAGCCAAAGATATGAAGGCATAAGGAGGCTTATGCCTGTCATATCTTAGGCTGCAGTCGGTGTAACGAGGTTCCTGAATCAGGAGCACTCGTTACACCGGAGCAAGTAAGCACTTGCGCCGCGCAACCTATGGTTGCGCGGGCGCAAGTGCTTCTTGAATCTGGCCCAATGGGTACAAGTTGCCTACAAGTTGCCTAGAAGTCGGATTGAAGTAGTACAGGAACCTTTTCTGAAATCGGAGCGACTGCAGTAGTGTACATTAAGACGGCTCCATTCACTTCCATTGATTTTCTCAACCACACGACTTGGGGCAACTTCAAGTCGGATCCCAGGTCGCCCCTGTGTAAACCGGCTCTTACTGGTCTTGCAAGACATGCATAAAAAAGGGAATAAAGTGGGGCATGAAACGGACAACATGTTTTTACACATTTACTACATTTTATTCTAATATTATGCCATTAACTACTATAATATATTGCTGCATGAAGGCACATATTCTTAAATTTTTTTTTAAATGTTTTAGTTTTCATACAAAATAAATTCTTCAAATATATTTTCTTAATTTTCATGCATATACAATCATAACATGATCCTTAAACCACTAATTAGATAAGATACACACAATAAAAAATACCCTTAAACAATAATTATGAGATATCGCTTTGAATAAATACAGAAAACATTTCATTTGAAGAGACACATTAGGACATGTTATCTAAAGTCTATATGTAAAATAGAATAATCTGTCTAGTTACTACTTCTAATTTCTTTACATTAGCAGCTGGGCTATTCTGCAGAGCTACTGTATATACAGAATCTACTAGTTCTTTTCCAAATGGGCTTATATACACAACACCTGAGAGTCCATTCACACAATTGCGTGAGTTATTTTACATGCGTTTGTTTAGTTATCAAAATATTCTATTCACAAAAATAAATATGACATTGACCTGAAACCATTTTTGGAAATTAAACATTTAACTCCTGAAAGCCTCCATTTCTCCGAATTTATTGAGAAAGCCTACATTTCTCAGAATTTTTTATATGACTCCTTTACCATCTCTATCACACTGCTTTACACCAACCAGAAGCTGTATGTTACCGCGATTTGCCGCCACAAATTGCGGCGTTTTGCAGCATCGAAACGTGGCGTTTTTTAAGCCTAACATACGCCGGAGGGGTGATCAACATTGTCGGCTATGCCGAACGCCGAAAGCCTGAAAAAAAGGTCCGGGACTTGTTTTGAGCTTCAGGCGTACGGCGTTTCGGCGTGGAGATGTGAACCATCTCCATAGCCGACAATGTTAAATCACCCCTCCAGTGTATTGCAGGCTGCAATAGCGTCGCGCTACAGGCGACAATACGTCTAGGTGTGAATGGAGCGTAAATATGGGACCATCAGCAGATTTGTGTTATAAAACTTTAGTGAATAAAATAAAAATTGAACAATAAATTGGAAAATGGAGTGAAAATACTGCATACAGTATGAATTGTGGCTCTCGTGTGCCGTATGCATGGGTAAAGCATAAAGGTATTCTGTGCCCTGTCTGCTCGCAAGCAGGTC
Source organism: Rana temporaria (assembly GCF_905171775.1). Classification (NCBI taxonomy): domain Eukaryota; kingdom Metazoa; phylum Chordata; class Amphibia; order Anura; family Ranidae; genus Rana; species Rana temporaria. The sequence goes on along the minus strand of NC_053492.1, from coordinate 262,893,967 downwards.
TGCTTAAGTTTAGGTATGGCTCTTTCCCTGGTCCTGGGTGATCCCTGTAGAAGCTGGAAATTGCTGTAGTAGGCATAGCTACTATAGTGATCCTTGCTGTCTTCTGGGTCTCATGTTGAGTGGCTGCCCTGCTGCATAGTAAGACACAGGAGGTTGGACTCTCAGCACAGGCACCATTCACAGAACGCATTACAATTTTTCCTCAATGAATGCAAGGCATTCCCTGATTGGATAAGGTGGAGATCATGTCACCATCCTGCTTCTACACCCCATCCAACCAGAGAAAGCTTTACATTTATTGAGAAAATGTAGTGTTCTCTGAATGGTGCCCATGCTGAGAGAGAGCCCTCCCTGTACTCACTATGCATCAGGGCAGCTGCTTGGCACAGGACCTGGAAGTTAGTAACAGTGCCTACTACAGTAAGGTGACCAGATTTTTAAAATGAAATCTGGGGAAATTTTTTTCTTTACTAGTAATGGCGGCAATCAGCGACTTTCTGCCCGTCGCCGCCCGCCTCACAGCCTCTCAAGTCTTACTCTTCGGGCCCTGGCTACTACTGGATGGGGAGCGGAGGAAGATCACTCCGCCAGGGAAGGCAAGGAGATAGGCAGGTGGCTGGCCAGGATTTGAGCCAAGGCAGAAGAACAAGGGAGCAAAGCTGAATGGGCATGCGCCCGAAACTGAATAAATATTCCCTCTGTTCTGACCAGCATATGATCATCAGAAGAGGGCACATATAATGGGAAAAATACAACCCCACCTATGCTAGTAGGCACGGTGGAGCGGGGGTGTGTACTTCTAATTTTTTTTATTTTAATTCTGCACTGACTGTCTTTGAAATTGCCCCTGCCCCCTATTAAATCCAATCTGGGGGCAAAACCAGGGACAGACTTGGTCCGGGGACAGTGTCCTCAATCAAGGGACTGTCCCCTGAAACTGGGGATGTCTGGTCACCCTATACTACAGCGATTTCAGGCTTTGACAAGGTCAGCCATGTATGGCACATACAAACTTACATTCGTCCAAGCTGGACCAATGTAACTAAGTAAAAAAGCCACACCTAAACTGCACCTTTAAAATCATTTAAACCCAAGTTGGCCCAAGGCCTAGGGTGTCATACATTTAGGCGGGTGGCAGGCTCTAGCCTACTTTGTTTCTTTTGAGCCTGCAAAGTTGTAACAGTATTATTAATATTATTGTTATACAGGTCTTATATAGCACCAACAGTTTGTGCAGCGCTTTACAACATAAAGGGAGACAAAACAATTACAGTACAATTCAAGACAAGAGGGTTAAGAGAAATCGGTTTGCTTACAAGCTAAAAAAAAAAAAAGAAGACTAGTATTTCATTGTGTAAAGATCGATAAACCTATTTATTTTCGGATAACGTATGAAAAGAAGTGGGCATAATAGAAATTGTTCCCACAACAGATATGGAGGTTGTACAACAAAAATGGCCTGGGTTTTGGAGAGCTATGCTTTTATTCTTTTTGAAATGTACCTATATCCAAAATAGTGGCCATACTGATAAAACCCCCAGTTTATGGAGTGTTATGTCTATTCAAAATATCAACATTTTCTGAACTAGTGTATTTAAAATGCAGAAAAAAAGGTTTTATATGTCAGTTACTTAAATAGGGCATGTAGAGGCTATAGCACATGCAAAATATTTTTGAAAGCAACTGTGGGCATTCAAATATTTACAAAAAATATGTAAGCGTATGTTTAAGCGGGCATAGCGCAGCTCATATGCGCTATGCCGACGTAACATAGAGAGGCAAGTACAGTATTCACAAAGCACTTGCTCCCTAAGTTACGTCGGCGTAGCGTAAATGGGCCGGCGTAAGCCCGCCTAATTCAAATTAGGAAGGTAGTGGGCGTGTTGTATTAAAATGAATCGTGACCCCATGTAAATGAAGCGCCGAATGAACGGCGCATGCTCAGAATCACGTTAAATTTACGCCCTAAGATACGACGGCTCAATGGCAACGACGTGAACGTAACCTACGCCCAGCCCCATTCACGTACGACTTACGTAAACTACGTAAAATCCGACGGCAGTTCCAACGTCCATACCCTAAATGACTTAGACCAGCTTTTTGGTGGTTTATCTTTACGCCGGACGTATGCCTTACGTAAACGGCGTATACTCATGCGACGGGCCAAAGTATGTTCGTGAATCGGCGTATCTTGGTCATTTGCATATTCGACGTGTAAATCAATGGAAGCGCCCCTAGCGGCCAGCGTAAATGTGCACCCAAGATACGATGGCGTAGGAGACTTACGTCGGACGTAGGAAGCCAAAATTCAGGCGTATCTTAGTACAAGAATACGGCACATAGATACTGACGGCGCATCCATGGACTTACGCGGCGTATCAATAGATACACTGGCGTAAGTCTATCTGAATCCGGCTATTAAACTCTAAATGAGTCTTTTTTTATTTTTTTTTTATTCAACCAGCAGGATGGACAAAAGAAAAGGAATCGATTCCCCCATCTACACATTCAAACGGAAGGAAGACACCATCCTACTGAGCTGTTCTATTTCAGCAGTGGGGAAACTACCCTGTTGTCAGAATACATTGATCAGCACTTGTGGCTACGGCCAGCGGCGCTGATTGAGATAAACGTTTCTGATGGGCCGTACAAACACAAGTCGATCGACAAATTGACTTGTGTACAACCAGCCTGCCCATACATGGATTGAAAATGCACCTTGTTCAGCACTGCGATCCATGTATGGCCGACTGTACCATATTTGGTGGAACTGTCCCTCTTTTGGAACCAAATTCTTCTGTCCCTGTTTCTACCTCAGGTTCCCTTTCATCTGATGTAAAGAGGTATATATAAAATGCACTTTTTAAATCCTGAAAGCGTTATACTGCACAAAACCTTTCATCCAAGCTCTAAATCATGGGTGTTCAACTTGTGATCCTTCAGCTGTTGCAGAACTACAAGTCTCATGAGGCATTGCAAAGCTGATGGCTACAAGCAGGACTCCTAAAGGCAGATGGGAATTGTAGTTCAGCAACAGCTTAAGGGCCACAGGTTGAGCATCAATGCTCTAAATGATAGCATTTGCAAATTTGAAAAACCATTATAAACAAAATTAGTAAAAAAAAAAAAAAAAAAAATGTACCGGTAACCAGTTCGTATATACGCTTTCATCTCCAAAAATATTTTGCATGGTGATGAAACTACAGTATATGTCTTATCTGCTTTTTTATTCTAAACTGTGTGTACAAATTATTGTAGAAGGTATGTTAGCTTTACCTCCTGTTGGTTTTCACTAAGAGAGGATACTGCATAGCCCCGAGCTAGAGAGATATCATTAGGAGAAATGAAGAAGCTCAATAGAATACACACACCTGTTGTTTTAAATGCCATCTTATACTAATTACACTGCGTAGATACTGTATGTCTCTCCTTACCCGTTTCTCCTCTCCTCAACAGTTAAGCCCAGCCTTGTGGGTGAAACATGTCAGTTAAGGCATGTTCATGTTGTCCAGATGAATAAGATTATCAGCATTTGAATTGTTTTGGTGTGCAGCTTTTTTTTTTTTTTGTATTTATGGCTTGCTGCATAGTTCTTCCAAGTGAGTGACTCAAATGAGTGAAACCATAGGCCAGACAATTTGGTGGTTTATGTTACTAAACATTAGGCTGGTGTAATCTATTCATGTGTCATATATTTATAATGGTTGTAGACCTGATGCTTTTTCAAGCATCTCTCTCTTTTGCATTATATATACACAGCATGCTGCTATTATGAACATTTTAGCAAAGGTTAAAGCTAAATGGATTTACTTGCAAAGTATGACAAAAACAGTTAGGCCCCATACACACGAGAGGATCCATCCACTGGAATTCATCCGCGGACCGGCTCCAGCGGATAGATCCCCTGGTGTGTACAATCCAGCGGATCTGTTTCCGCGGATTTTTATCCCCTGGGATGGATTTCAAGCGGATAAAAATTTGAAGACATGCTTTAAAATCTATCCGCTTGAATCCATCCCAACGGATTGATCCGCTGGTCTGTACAGACTCACCGGATCAATCCGTCCGAATGGATCCCCCGCATGCGTCGTAATGATTCGACGCATGCGTGGAATTCCTTATATGACAACGGCGCGACACGTCATCGCGATGGGATTTCGGCGCGGATTTCGATCCGATGGTGAGTACACTCCATCGGATCCAAATCCGCGGAAATCCTTGAGAGGATTTATCCACGGAAACGGTCCGGTGGACCGTATCCGCAGATAAATCCTCTCGTGTGTACTAGGCCTTAGTGGAAGACTGTCAAACAACATGACTTGCCTCCCCCGGAGCGCTCCACTTTTTAAAATATTTTTTATGCATACCATATTTTTAGGTATGCTTGGTCTAATGAAGTCACAGGTCCTCTTTAACCACTTAAGGACCTTGGCTGTTTTTCAGATTTGGCGTTTACAAGACTAAAACAGTTTTTTTTGCTAGAAAATTACTTAAAACCCCCAAACATTATATATATTTTTTTCTAACACCCTAGCGAATAAAATGGCGGTCAATGCAATACTTTTTGTCACACCGTATTTGCACAGCGGTCTAACAAGCGCACTTTTTTGGGAAAAAAATCACTTTTTTTAATTAAAAAATAAGACAACAGTAAAGTTAGCCCATTTTTTTTATATATTGTGAAAGATAATGTTAAAAATGAGTAAAATAATACCAAACATGTCACCATTCAAAATTGCGCCCGCTCGTGGAATGGCGTCAAACTTTTACCCTTAAAAATCTCCTTAGGCGACGTTTAAAAAATTATTTAGGTTGCATCTTTTGAGCTACAGAGGAGGTCTAGGGCTAGAATGATTGCTCTCGCTCTAACGATCGCGGTGATACCTCACATGTGTGGTTTGAAGAGAGGGGAGTTTTTGGAACTTTAAATGAGATGCGTTTTTAAGGACTGCAAAATGCAGAGAGCCGTGGCGAGGCCTGCAGCTTAACCATGTATTTGCAAATGCGTGCAACCAATCCTCTGCTTTTAACATACGCAGTTAGACAGTTGAATTTGGCCTGCTGTTTGGGTGGTAAGTGTGAGCATGGGTATCATGTATACAACTTTATTTATACTTACTGTTTGCTTAAAAACGCATCTCATTCAAAGTCCCCAAAACTCCCCTCTCTTTTAACCAACAGGGATGGAGGCGTATGTTTTTCATATGCCTCATTTAAAGTCCCAATCCTAGTTTTCTTTACACTTGTGTGGTTTGAATGCCGTTTTCATATGTGGGCGCTACTCCTGTATGCATGCGCTTCTGTGCGCGAGCTCGTCGGGACGGGGCGCTTTAAAAAAAAAGTTTTTTGTTTTCTTATTTATTTTTATTTATTTTATTAATTTTTACACTGAAAACAAAAAAAAAATTGATCACTTTTATTCCTATTACAAGGAATGTAAACATCCCTTGTAATATAAAAAGCATGACAGGTCCTCTTAAATATGAGATCTGGGGTCAAAAAGACCTCAGATCTAATATTTAGACCTAAATGCAAAAAAATTAAATAATAATTTGTCATTTGAAAAAATGACAACAAGAAAATATTGCTTTAAGAAGCATGGGCGGAAGTGAAAATTTGACGTCACTTCCGCCCTGCTATGGGGATGGGTGGAGGCCATCTTGCCCTCACTCGCACCCACAGCAAGCAGGAGAGAGGACCTGATCGCCTCCGCCGAGACCTCCGTTATCGTTAACAGGACCGCTCAAGGAAAAGATGGATATCTCGGTTGTGGTAGCAGCTGCTGCCGTTGCCGAGATATCCCTTTTTAAAAACAGGACGTATATAGTCGTGAGCGGGTCCTTAAGTGGTTAACATTTGCCTCAGCTGGTGGTGGGTAGATCCTAAATGCTGTGTAATGGCATGGCTCTGCTCTCTGCAGCCTATACTTGTGAGTCCAGGTTGGGCCCCTGATGCCCTGGACTCACAGAAAAACTAGGTTGAATGAATTCGTATGTCATTCAGTTCAGAAGAGGAGCAGTGTGCATAAGATAGCCTCTCACCTTACATATTCGACCTTAAAAGGTCACTGGGCATATATATCAAACACGGAATCCTAATATGACACCTCAATAGGATGATTGGCAAGTGTATATCGCAAGTATCTCAAATCCAGCAGTAAACTCCACCATATAAAGACAAAAAAGAGGAGATCTAGTGTTCTCTGTTGCGACAGTTTAATGAGATGACACACATTAAAAAATATAACTCACATGCTAAGGCACTCTGAAACCGAGTGTCAGCCGATTAGGCGCGCAGCATAACAAATGCAAGAGTAATCAGGCAGCAGCGATCGCGGGTGACGTCCTGCCTGGCTCCTCCCCCGTATGCGTTACATCCTGTGGGCGGGACTTCTTCAGCGTGGGGCAGGTAAACACGCGGACGTCCCGCTAGCAATGCTTTATATAGTGTCATGGCAACCGTTCGATAGACCAATCATACACCCAAAAAGATACGGCCAATAGTGGCACACATATCTTCTAAGATACACATCTTAACTGCCATAGAAAGGGGGGAGGGAACATATTCCCTAATTACGGTTGCCACGATACATTAAAAACAGAGGTACAAAATTAACACTACATACAGACTGGTCAATGACTGCATGAAGAAGAGTATGAATATAATATATATATATATATATATATATATATATATATATATATATAGACCGGGGAAGAGAAGGAAAGAAACTTCCTCCGATATACCATATTAATATCCAATACTTCTAAAATCACATGTAAGTATTGAACCCCTGCTAAAAAACAGAAGGGGAACGCCAAGTTAACCCCCGCCATTAAAAGAAATATTAAAAAATATTAAAAATATATACAAAAAATATATATACACAAATATATATATATAGGACGTCATCCACGATCGCCGTTGATATATATGCCCAGTGACCTTTTAAGGTTGAATATGTAAGGCGAGAGGCCATCTTATGCACGGTGGAGGATATCTCTTTGGTCACTTATACTTACCTGCACTTCACGATTGTAAATCGATTGAAATTTTTCTCCTCACTTACATATATGGACTTTTCTTCACATGGACTTTTTTCTGTCTATAAATTGAGCTTTTTAGTATATAATTGTTTTTCTTTTTTCCTTGTTTGCTCTGCACTGTTTTTATTTTATATTTGCTTTGGGAATTTGTTATGAATTTATCTGTAGTGCTAGCTTGCATTTTTTACTTATTATTAATTTTATTTTTCCAGCGCTGAATACCTCTTATTACTGTAAAGAAGACTGGATCGTTGAGTACCCGTGTATGAGGGGACCGCACCAAAGGGGAGGTGTGTATTACAGACAACGTTTTTTTTTATATTTTACAAAGTACTGGCCAATGTAACCTTCATTCTTTGGCAAAGAAAAGAGTGCTGGCTTTTTGTGCACATAAAACACCAACTGAAGCTAGGCTGTAGTGATCATTTGGAATAAAATACTTCAGCGGTACGTATACTGACCTGCAGTAATATAACATATAACATAGCACCATGTATTAAACCTAAGTTTTGTCTTCACTTTGGCAGTGAATGTGTTTCTGTTACATTCTCAGAGTTAGCACCTCTCAACACAGTGTCATGGTAAGCAAACAAATATTGTGACACACATATATTAAACTACATGCTGTGTGGATACCTCTTATTCTGAACACTTCAGCATTAAATAGAGCAGCTCTTGCTGATTGCATTAAACGCGCGTACTCTACATTTGTCTCACAAGAAGAATCCTCAATCATTTCTTCACTGATGTGTTCATCATATAAATGGCACATTTGGCCTTGCTAAATAGTGAAACACTGCATACCTTTGTACCTTTGGTCATGCCACACATGGAGCAATTTCAATATGTTGCTGCTCAATTACAGACCAGAGCACAGCAGAGCTAGTGGAAAGCAGCAAAGAGGGGGAAATTGAAACAATTAAAATAAATAATGGTCCTGAGGTTGTTGTGCAATTACAGCAAACATGTACACTTCCAGAGAAATGTCCTCTCATAAAGTGATGTTCTGAGTATTTATCGCATTGCCTTGACGTGTTGTCATAATTAATTTTGACTTCTGTCTCCATCTTCCCAATACATTTCGGTCTGCATCTCAGTAAGTCGAGATAATGTACGCTGAAACGCAAAGATTTCTTCTTCACCCGTAAAAACCGACAATCCTGCAGATGCATCCTGCATTCAACACAATGAAAGCATAACAAGTAGATTAGAGTTTAAAGATGCAATTGTATGGACATTTAATAAATGTATCATTAATAAGGTGCACTGTAGACTGTAAACATCTGCCCCTGTTGTAGGGCAGATGTAACACTTTCCAATCACTGATGTAGTTCTCACTAATTCTTCCACATATTGAAACTGAAATCCAGGCAAACAACTAAATCAGGGGTGGACAAATTTGATTTAAATCTAGGAGCCAGCTAAAAAAGTTAAACGCCAATTTGTGCATGTGCAAATAGGTGCCAAAGCATGCATTTACGTTCGTACGTGCGTATGGGGGGGGGGGGGGGTATGTGCTTGGGTCTAACTTTAAGTTTTTACAATTATTATTTTTTTCTTAAAGGGGTTGTAAAGTTACAATTTTTTTTCCCTAAATAGCTTCCTTTACCTCAGTGCAGTCCTCCTTCAGTTACCTCATCCTTCAATTTTGTCCTTCTTTCTTCTGAGAAATCCTCACTTCCTGTTCTTCTGTCTGTAACTCACCACTGTAATGCAAGGCTTTCTTCCTGGTGTGGAGTGTCGTGCTCGCCCCCTCCCTTGGACTACAGGAAAGTCAGGACGCCCATTAACACACAACTCCTTTCTCTTTCTTTCTCTATCTGCAACGTAGAGAGCATCCTGACTCTCCTGTAGTCCAAGGGAGGGAAATAAGGACATTTAAAAGCAAAATGGAAGGATAAGGTAAGTGAAGGAGGACTGCACTAAGGTAAAGGAAGCCATTTAGGAAAAAAAAAAATTGTACCTTTACAACCCCTTTAACTTTTTTATTCTATCACATAGAATAGTCCCTTATGTGATGACTTTTTCTTGACAGGTTCCCTTTAATGAGACATGCAGCGTCTAAAAGACCCTGGATGTCTCTCCTCTGCTCCACTGAACGTAATGCAGTGCAGTTGACACTACATTACATTCTTTAAACAGGGACCAAAATGTGGCATCATACACATCGCTTCTGGGTCTGGAAAAAGATGTGAAATAGAGCGGATGTGTGTCCGCTCTCCTCCCTCCGCTCTACCCTGCGGTGATTGCTATGCCAGTCATGGGCCCACCCAAATACTTCCACCTGACAAGTGAGCCCTGCATGGTGTAACTCTGCAAAAGTGAATGGGCTGACAAAAGCCCAGGCGCCAGGATGCAATTTCTAAATCGCCATGGCGCCTGGGATTTGTCAAGCTCTGAACTAAATATACAGGTGAAATGCAAATGATGATTTGTGTTTCTGTCCAACCAGTCCCGAGATTTAAGCTAGATACATACGGGTTGGTTCGGCAGTTACCGGCTGACTTACAACCCGTGTGTACAGCTCCACGACCAGCTTCTGTCAAATGAGCACAAAACCAGCAGTCGATCGTCATCTGTCAGAAAACATTAGCACAGCGGAGATATCGCTGTTCTAACATCACATAGTTAGTACAGTGACCGCTTCAGTTTTTTTTATTTAGTCTGCTGTGTTGAACAAAAAAGAAAAAACATCCTGTGTGTACCAGGCTTTACACAGCTCTCTCACGCAACAAAGCTCTGTCTGGCAGGACAAGAGACCTAATTATTGCCTGCCACAGTTAAATACCAAATATAGTTATTGTCCCTCCCTCAGCCTGTGACTGCTTCTCCCTCCTATCAGAATGGTTCCTTTAAGCAAATCAGCACTACAGCAGAACTTAATGACTGTGTACTCTTTCTCACTCTCCCAATCTGAGCTCTGCTGTACAGGGACTGCAAGAGATGGTACTTAGCTTACATAAAAAATAAGTGTAATTTTTATAAATGTAATTCTTTTATTTCTGCCTGTAGTTCAGCTTTAATATTCCTACAATCACACCGTACAGTTAATAGAAGAACCCTTATTGACATATAAGCCTACTACAAAAGTTTTGCTCTAAATGTTTTCATATTCCTCTATTTTTCCAATAGTCATTACCAATTTCCAACATTTACTTAGATATTTCCAACATTTACTTAGATATTTCCAATTTCCATTTAAGAGGTTTATAAAATGAGTAAAAAATTAAGCAGTTGTAATATGGACAAAAAAAAAAAAGTATACCTGGTTTAATTCAAGATCATCTAAAAGAATTCTAGACTCTGAATCATCGGCATCCTTAAGCTTTTGCATGAACAAGCTTTGCAAAGGAGTCTCAGCAGAGCAAACAACACGCACCTAAGAACAAGTAAAGTACCGTTACATAGTTATTAACTAGAAAACAAGCTCGACTACATCTATAACAAGGAACCCAAATTTTATTAAAAGTTCACTTAATTTTACCAAAGTCAAAAATGTTATTGTTTTTTCTTTAAACTTAGTTACCGGTATATCTAATTCTTCATACGTCACATCCGGAGGACTGTTGATGCAGAAACTCATTGCAATAGCCTGTGCTATATACAATCAGTGCTGGTCTCCTCTGGGTGTGGCTCAAGCAACTTGTCTGTATACTGAACACAGGGGGGATGCTTACTTGGCACCTCCATTAACACATGGCATTTTCTGATTGGACGAGATGGTAAATACAACATTATCCCCCTCTCCTCTTATCCAATCATAGAATGTGGAGATGAAGACAGAGGTGTAACCAAACTGGACCAATGTAAGTTAAAAGAAAAGCTAATTTTTCAAATTCATCTTTAAAGTATATCATGGTAAAGGTAATAAAAATATTGTTTTTGTTAAACTATATTGATACAAGGTTTAAAAATGAAAACACAATAAATTTGTAAAGCAGAATATAGCTGTCTAATAATATATTCTTCATGTCACTAGATCCTTCTAGGAAATAAGGCTGGGTGAGGATTTAACATCACCCTACTTGTAAGAATAATTAAATATTAAGGCTCTATACAAAGAAAGTTGCCAATACTGAAACTCTCTTGCGGAGGCTACCCCAACCAAGAACACCAATTCCCTTGTTAGAAGGATGAAGGGAAATATGGTGCATCGGCCCAAGGTGCTGACCCTATAAGCCGACAAAACTAGACCCAATCCTCTGAGCACAAGGGCGACCTAACTGGTGGACTTATACACGCTACCCCTTGTATTACCCCCGATCAAAGAGTGCGAAGCAAGCGACCTTTGAAAATACTGACAAGGCCGAGATCGGATCCTTGATGGAACTTAAGGCTAGCTCCATCTCCTTTCCTAATGTAGGAAGGCAAGAATTTTACCTATGACATACTTCCAAGGATGCCACCCCTTGGTTTCACACCAGGAACATGGGCCTTCCAGATCCTATGATACATGGTCCTGGAGGCCAGCTCTCCTGTATGAATCAAGGTAATTGCCGCTGATTCTGAAAGCCCCGATCCTCAAGAATGCGGCTATAACAGCCAGACCATTAATTCCCATGTTTGCAAGACAGGATGTAATACCCCCTTGCAAAGTAGGCCTGGACAAGATGTAAGGGACCCTGTGTCTTCTACTACCGCCCTTACTATTCCTGCACAGTAAGGTCGTCTGGGTTATGCCAGATCAATTAGGCAGGCTTCCGTTCTCCTCTGATGTTGCATAGAAACCACGAAGGTCGCGGCACTGGGGGGAGAGAACGCATAAACCAGTGACAACTGGTCCCACAGGATCACTAACGCATCTGTCCCGCATGCGAGTGGATCCTTTGTCCTTGACACAAAGCTGTTCAATTTCTTGTTCAACCTGGACGCCAATACATTTTATGTACAGGGTACACTTTCTCTGGCATTTGGTCAGAAGAAAGTCGGGTGTAGAGGTCATTATCCTGGAAACAATTGTTGACAGCTCCAGAGAATCGCCTGCCAATTCTGCATTCCATGAAATGACGATTGTCAATAGGCAAGGCACAAGCTCCTCTGCCAAAGCCAGAACATGGCTTACTTCCCTCTGGCTGTGTGACGTCTAGTGCCTCCTTGGTAAACAAAGTAAATCACTAGTGTGGCATTGTCGCATTGTACTCTGACAGAACAACCCTGCAACCTAAACGTCCAGGCCCTTAAGCCAGATGCTCCATCAGTAGCTCTAGAATGCTAACGGATAAGGCTCAGTTGGAGCTTGACCACTTGCCCTGGGCAGTAGTCTCTTCCAGCTTTCGCAGCCACCTCCCAGGTAACGGGCATGAAGGATCTTCCTTTCTGCCAATCTTTTTGGTCAAGAACCACCAATTGAAATTCCAGCATATCCCTGGGACCAGACTCTTTGGATAATGCTAGGTTAGAATCCACTCGTTCCAGGCCGACAGAATAATGTTTATATCAGCCTTGAATGAAACTGAGCATAGGGAACTGCTTTGAATGAAGCCACCATCTTCCCTAGCACCTTAAGCAGACCTTCAGGGACCTCCATGGCCAGGATCCCCACACCCCTGGACCTGTATCGCACCCTGCCAGAAAACGTTTGGTATTGGGTCTGACCAAAGCACTGGAACCCAGAATCCAGCCCTCTGAAGACTGGCATTAAAGGCAAAAACCTTGTGCTTCGGATACGAGGCCACAGGTACCATCCACTTTGGCCCAAGGCACTTTGGATGGATCTGGTTTTTATGGAGGCTATTTAAATCCAGCATGGATCCCTCCAGTGGAGCTCCTCAGAGCACATCTTCACTTGTGACCGACACTGGCGAAAAAACTGAGGTGCTCCCAGTATGGGAGGGGTTATTTAGGGAGGACACTTCCTGTCTAATTGATTACACCAGTGTCCAGCACCTAAAGGTGGAATATAACCACTTAGTAATTACTAGGCTCTGTGTCCCATGATGTACGATAAAGAAAATAATAAACATGTTATACTCACCTTCTCTGTGAGATGTTATTGTACAGAGCAGCCCTGAACCTCCTCTTCTGGGGTCCCCCGCTGGTGATCTTGGCTCCTCTTTTTCTCTGTGTGCTCCCATAGCAAGCTGCTTGTGCCTGCTTGCTCCCAAGCTTTGTGTGTCTATGAAACAGCTTCCATAGACACACACAGAACAGCCCCCACTTCCTCCTCACAGCACATTATTGACAGCAGCAGGAGCCGACGGTTCCTGCTGCTGCTGAAGTCCCTGTGTGAAGAGAAAGCGAGGAGAGATACAGGCAGGAAAATCGCTGAATTGATTGAGGACTCATGTAAGTATCTATAGAGATGGAGAGGACAGCAAGCTGTAAAATGTGTTTTACCTTAACGCAGGGAATGCATTGAGGTAAAAACAAATTTGCCTTTAGAACCACTTTAAAATTATCATGTGTTCAGCAGTCAGGCCACAGCTTCTTCTAAGTGAATTACTTCTTCCAATTACATGCTAAAAAAAATAAAAAAACACAATCCTCAAATGAATTATAAATATACAAAGTATTTCTATGGTAGTTGAGTAACAACATACAAGCATTTACACAAGTAAGGGTTCTTTCACATGGGTTTTCTGATCAGGTACAAAACAAAAACAGAACAGGCACCAATGTCACAAAGGTGAAAAGACCCTTAAAGAGGAACTGCAGTCTACTCACATAATTTGTAATGAAAACATCTTTGTCATTCTGAAGCTTCCCTCCAACCACTTTGCATATTATTTTATATATACTGTGATTCTGTACTTGCCAAATATGCTGCAGAAATCTCCCTCCACTGAGTCTGGCTGCAACCATTTTATCTGGGGGCAGCTAAAGCTGCTGCCTGTTCACTTCCTGGATTTACACAGACACACAGAGGCACACCTCCAGCTCTGCAGCTCTCATTGTCCCTCTTATGACTCCTCTCCCCACCCTTCCTGGCAAACTCTCATGAGAGTGAGAGAGAAAGCTGTGTATGATGTCATAAGCCTGGGCTAATGATCAGACGAGAAACAGGAAGTGGGCTGTATAAGGTATTTACTGGCAGAAAAAAAATATGTTTTACTATCCAAAGTTAAAACAACAAGGGCAGAAGATTTAATACATAGAAAGATGAAAAAAATGACTGAAGGTCCACTTTAAAGTGGTTCTAAAGCCTTAAAGTATTTTTTAACCCACAGGGTTAACTTTACAATATAATTTTTGTTGATTCATCTAATGTCCCCCTATGACTGTGCTTTATTAAAAAATAAGCTATATACCTTGTTTACTGATCGCAGATCTGCAATCACGTGACATGCCGCCTCTGTCTTCTCTTGACCAAAAAGATGCAGAGGGTGGGGCCGAGGATCCCCCCGCTGACATCATTCAGGAGGGGAGAAGGAGAGAGCCCACTGCAGCTGTCATGCAAGAAAAGCAGCCCACACGGGAGTCCCAAGGGAAAGCTGCATTCTGTGGGGGCACCCAATGAAGAGGCGGGGCCTGGAGTGCCGACAGGGGGACCCCAGAAGAGGAGAATCGAGGCTGCTCTGTGCAAAACCATTCCCCAGAACACATGCCTTATTTCTCAGTATCCATGTCAAAAGTGAGATGGCCATTAGGGCAGACTTCACACTGCCCCAACGTACTTTGGCCACAGCAGGAGTGCAGGGTAGAGTTTTGGTGCGGGTTAGTCTCTACAATGACAGGCCCTTCTCTGTACTCCCGATTCTATGTAATGACTATTTAATGAATCTGTACTTCATCACATTTAAAAAATAGGCACATTTTTATTGTTAGTCTGAGTTGTTAGTCTTAAGTGTTGTCACTGAGCAAACGCCTTTTTTTTTGTAGACAAATATTATAAATGGACAGATGTAAACAGTAGATTCTAAATGTATATATTTAATTCAGTACTAACTGTAAATGATAAACTTAATTACTGTACCTTGTGATCATAGAAGGCATCAATGAGAGTAATGAAACGACGGGCTTGTGAGCGCTTTGTCATGTCTAGATGTGGAATTCTTCTGATAAATACAGTATCAAACTTCTTGCACATTTCCAGGTAGTCACTGGCTCCTAAGGGCTAAACCATAAATGGAAATTTATTTTTTTATCTTCTCAACCATGCAAACTCATATCACATACTGTGAGGGGGCTAGCCCGTCAGCGGGTGTGTGTGACCCCCTGGACGGATTCAGCACACAAAAACAATTAGGCACGGTGGTAGGAGGAAAACAAAAAGGTGCGGTTTTTATTTGAACTATATACAAAACAAATGTGACAGAAACAAAATAAATACAAAAAATAAACCCTGGTCACTTGACCGCTTACTAAACACATCGGTGTCCCTAACTAACGCCTGGGCACAGCCTAGTGCTGCCCCAGTCCCTAACTCCCTGCTGGTTAGAGTTTTGGTAATAGTAGCCACACAGGCTTTGTCTCACCGCACAAAGATCACTCCCCAGACTATTCACACAGGTCTGGTTCCAGGTTGGAGCATCTCTCTTAGCATGCTGGGAGTTTTTGTAGAGGACCCAACGAGCCCACCTAACTCAGCTGGGCTCATTAAGTCCTCCCAGCACTCCCCCTAGAGGTACAAACTGGCATAAAGCCTGAACCTAGGAGATCTATATACGGCATCTTGGATGCAACCAGGGTATTTAACCTGCCTACTGTCACAATACTTATATTTCATATGTTTCACGTATCATGGGGATCATTTCCTGCACCTGGCCCTTTTTGCCTGACTAGTCACCTAACTGGGCACTAGTAAATCATACCAGCAGTGGCTTTCATCATGGTGTAATTGCTTGCATCTCTGGACATTCTCTGTGGCCGTTCAAAGATATTTTCTGCCTTGGACCTGCCCAAAATATGGCAACTTCATTTGGCCTCATGGGTAATACAGTGTTCTGGACTGAGCCTAAGTCATCAGAATGTGACATATACATCAGTCACCTCCCACTGCCTAGTAGAATCAAACCATATTATAGCATGGGACCAAAGATTTAAGTGAGCAAATGGCTTCCGCCTTTACCTTATGGAAACATCGGTGAAAAGTGTTTTTAGCATAATCCTAGATTTTGCCCTTTTCTAGTCCTTGAATTTGGCTTCAAACTGTCAATATTTTATACATTATCATCTGGAGTTTTACTGTAGTGCAATTTGTTTTAAACAAATGCCGGCACCTATTCAAGCTAACATACTGTAGTAATTGCAGAAACTTGGGATTACTAAATACAATTATTGCCCATGGGATTTTGACAGAGTTGTGCCACAACAATTAATGCCACATAATATAAACTATTCAGAACAGCCAATTGAAGAAATAGAAAACAGCAGCCCTTTTGGGATCCACTTTACGCCATGTCATGCAGCTGTTTTTTTTTCTCTTCAATTTGCTGTTACTAATAGGCCCTAAATGACTTATACCCATGTGCTGGCCTTTTTGCTGTGAGCCTTTCTAGCCTGTCCCTTTTTGGTGTCCCACCCTACCTTCAGACTTGTCTGATGTGGCCCCCATAGTTAATTTCGTCAACAAAAATGTTTTTGTCAAAGTTTACGTCAGAGGCATTTTTCCAGTAACGAAAACTAAACGAAAAGTACAGCACATTTTTGTCCACTGACGAAAATCAAATGCGCTTTAGTTAACGAACGGAAACTGGATGAAAATGTGAGGCAGGCACGTTTACCCCTGTGAATTAACTTACAGTTTTTCGCAGAACTCAGCCTGCTTCTGCAATCTGCTCTCAGCAAGCAAGAGTGTTCGACTGCACCATGACGAGACTGGCAGTGCCTGAGACCAGAGAGAGCAGCACTGTGCATTACAGACCAGCCAGATAACTCATGAGACGACCGCGTCGCCAGGCGCCCAGAGCAGAGCAGACTGTGTGTGTACAGTTGTTTAGTACATTACAATTACAGCAGAACTGTGGCCTCCCCTCAGACCACCATCTGTCCAGAGCACTGTGTGTGCATTACATCCCTCCTTTGACCACTGGCAGTGGGATTCAGGGCACTGTGGAGTACAGGCCATTCCTCAGACTACCATCCAGGACACTGTGCATTACAGACCATCCCGCAGACAACAACCATCCAGCACTGTACACCATTACAGGCCTCATTAGACCACCGTCCAGAGCACTGTGCAGCATTACAGGCCTCCTCAGACCACCGTCCAGAGCACTATGCAGTATTACAGGCCTCCTCAGATAGCTGGCCAAAGCACTCTGCAGCATTACAGTCCTCCTCAGACCACCGTCCTGAGCACTGTGCAGCATTATAGGCCACCTCAGACCGTCCAGAGTGGCAAAATCTGAATCTGTGAGTTTGTTTAAATCTTAATATCATAAATAACAACATATTAGATTTTTTTTTTGCTCTAGGAGTGTATAATGAGTTTTGAAATTCTAGAGAAATGTTTAAATAAATCATTATTAAACTAAAAAACATTTGATTTTAGTTATCTAAAATCTGTTTAGTTGACTAAAATGTACTGGAGATTTAGTCGACTAAAACTAAAACAATTGCTGAAGACTAAAATGGGACTTAAACTAAAATGCCATTTTAGTCCTAAGATTAAGACCAAAACTAAATCAAAATTTGCTGCCAAAATTAACACTGGTGGCCTCAACATACACTTGCCCTTTATAGGATATTTTTTGTTACAGTGATGCTCCTGTGCCTTGTGTTGGGTGTATGTGTGTTTGGATTTAACCAACTTCTAATGAAGTTAACGCTGTTCACGAAATGCATTGAGATCATTATCGGTACTTAATTGATGAGAAATGATTTGTATCTGAATAGTGTCAGACATTAATGTTTACATATTTTACTTCTTGATTATATGGCTACTTGTATTTTGCACCATATTTTTTAATCTTTATAAATGAAAAAAGATGTGATATTTTATATTATGTGGCATTACCTGTTGTGGTACAACTCAAAGTCCCATTGGCAATAATTGTTTTTAGTAATCCTTTCAGTTTCCCCCACGTCGTGGCATTCTGGCTATTGATTTTCTCATGGATGCAGAAACTTGTTCTTCTTCCATTAACGCATACAACCTCAGATTCCTGAAGGTGTTCCATTTTTTTTGGCAGAAAAAATAAAACTATCGCATGGGCAAGTAATAGGTACCTTTCTCTGTCAAAAATACAAAACACGTCTGCCAAATATGTAGGCTAGACACGTCAGACCACCAGTGTCAATTTTGGCAGAAAATTTTGATTCAGTTTCAGTCTTATGCTACGTACACACGACCGTTTTTCGGGATGTAAAAAATGACTTTTTTTAATGTCATTAAAAACTATCGTGTGTAGGCTCCAGAGCATTTTTTATGACGTAAAAAATAGGCCATTAAAAATTTAGAACATGCTCTAAATTTTCACATCGTAAAAAATGGTCTTGTGTGGGCTTTAATGTTGAGAAAAAAACGTGCATGCTCAGAAGTTATGAGACGGGAGCGCTCGTTCTGGTAAAACTAGCGTTCGTACTGGAAATGGCACATTCGTCACGCTGTAACAGACTGAAAAGCGCAAATTGTCTTTTACTAACACAAAATCAGCAAAAGCAGCCCCAAGGGTGGCACCATCCGAATGGCACTTCCCCTTTATAGTGCCGTCGTACGTGTTGTACGTCAACGCGCTTTGCTAGAGCATTTTTTTTCACGATCGTGTGTAGGCAAGGCCAATTTAACAATAATTGGGTTCAACTTTTTTTTCTAGACCATTAAAAATGGTCGTGTGTACGCGGCATTAGTCTTAAAACTAAAATGGCATTTTAATTTAAAGGGGTTGTAAAGGTTTGTTTTAAGGTGAAAAAAAAAACCTGGCAATGAAAAGCCCCCCCGTTTTACTTACCTGAGCCCGTTCACCTGCTGAGCTTGCCCCCCGTTGTCCTCTTCTCCGCTCAGTCTGGCCGTTGATTGGATGGAATGACAGCAGCGCAGCCATTGGCTTGCGCTGCTGTCAATCACATCCAATGACGCAGCGCGTGGGAGGGCAGGGCCGAGTGATTGAGCCGATGGCTATAGCCACTGGCTGTATCATAGGAGCGCGCCCGCAAGAACTAACTCCCATGGGAGAGCGCTCCCCAGTACCGTTTTAGCTGATGCGGGGAGGAGGGGAGACAGCCGCTGAGGGACCCCAGAAGACCAGGATCGGGGCCACTGTGTGTAAAACGAGCTGCACAGTGGAGGTAAGTACAACATGTTTGTTATTTATTTATTTTTTAAATGGGAACCTTTAGTGTCCCTTTAAGTCCCATTTTAGTCTTCTGCAATTGTTTTGGTTTTATTTGTATTTAGTCGACTAAAATCTCCAGTACATTTTAGTTGACCAAAACTAATTTTAATCATCTAAAATCTAATGGGTGTAGTTAAATTGTAATGCGTTATTTAAGCATGTCTCTACAATTTCCAAACTCATATACTGCTGGAGTAAAAAAATCGAATATGTTATTATTTATGTTACTGAGGTATGTGCATGCACTAGACCAGTGCTAATTTTGATGTCCAATTTCAATTTAGTCTTAGTCTTTTGACTATAACGGTGTTTTAGTTTAGTCGTATTTTAGTCATTTCAATTGTTTTAGTTTTAGTCGTGTTTAAGTAGACTAAAGTGGTATTAAAGGGGTTGTAAAGGGAAAAAAAAATTCCCTAAATGGCTTCCTTTTCCTTAGTGCAGTCCTCCTTCACTTACCTCATCCTTCCATTTTGCTTTTAAAGTCCTTATTTCTTCTGAGAAATCCTCACTTCCTGTTCTTCTGTCTGTAACTACACACAGTAATGAGAGGCTTTCTCCCTGGTGTGGAGAGGGTCAGGACGCCCACTAACACACAGCTCCTTTCTCTATCTGCAAAGTAGAGAGTGTCCTGACACTCCTGCTCGCCCCCTCCCCCCTCAAGAGGCTTTCTCCACACCAGGGAGAAAGCCTTGCATTACTGTGTGGAGTTACAGACAGAAGAACAGGAAGTGAGGATTTCTCAGAAGAATTAAGGACATTTAAAAGTAAAATCGAAGGACAGGTAAATGAAGGAGGACTACACTAAGGTAAAGGAAGCTATTTAGGGAAAATCTTTTTTACCTTTATAACCATTTTAAGTTAGTTGACTAAAATGTTTTAGTCAACGAAATTAACACTGCAGGCTTCTAGCTACCAGAGTGTATCTGTTTTCAAAAAGCAGTGAGTGAGATAGGAAGCTTGACTGGTAACCAGCATATACACAGCCATGATGCATGCATGATCCATATTAGGAAGTAGTAGTGTCCTCTACACTTATCACTAGAAAATATAATGGAATGGGGAGAACTTTCCCTGGTCTCTTCTGTCAAATGCCCCATTTACTTAAAAGCCCAAATCTTTTATCCCCTGCATTTAACTGCTGTATCTTATCATTTTAGATCCTGTGAAAACAACCTATGTGTAGGATGCTTTCACTCATTGCAATGATTATTAATTTACTGTGGTTTATCATTACAATCAACAGCCTCCATCCTAGCAATTAAAAAAACTTAAAGCTTACAAAAAACAAATGATGCTCCAAAAACAAACAAATGAACCCTTTATGTTCTTGATGCGTTTCTGCACACTTCAGCCTTTGTGAATGTTAGGGTGGTACAGAATGTGCAGACAGTACTTTATCATTATCATTGAGGAGACACAACATAAGTGCCTCACTGCACCATCTTTATACAAATAGCCAAAGGAATCTGATCTCAGACTGTATTTTAATGGTGAACATGATAGCACTTCCCAGCCTGCTATAATGAGTGCTTAATAAGCTGTGTTCATTCAACTTCAGAGAAGGGTTCTTTGGTTCATTAATTGTATACATCCTTCAAAGCATTTAAAATAAATAAATGTATATACAAGAAGATAACACAGTAAAGACTTGAAAAACACGTACATGTTTATATGATGCTTACATTTAATTAATTATGCACGATGGGCCATTATTGATTCTCAAAAGTAATCTGCCAGAACAGAAATATGGGTGCTGGCCATTACTAGTTTTTGATGGTGCACCCCAGTACCGTTTTGCCGATTCTTCTTTCATTACTTTGCCAGTTACTGATTTTGAAGTATGGAATATTAGGAGTCTATTTGCTGCATGCTTGTTCCGGGCCAAAGACTCATTAATAGTAGAAGTCAGGGTCAGAATGACAGCCATGGAGCTTGCTCCATGCAATACAAGTCAGCAACGGCAGCTTGCATATTTGTATTTTGACTCTTTTTAACCACTTGAGACCCGCGTTGTAGACGAAAGATGTCCACAGCGCGGCTCTTAAGTGCCGGGTGGACGTCCCTGGATGTCCTGTTGTTTACATTCCCCGTGCGCGCTGCTGGGGGCGCGCAGCGGAGAAACACTGTGCCTGGCGCATCGCTGGGAAGCCGATGTGCGTGTCTGGCGGCCGCGATGTCCGCCAGGTACCCGCGATCGGCGGTGACAGCAGGGACGTGGAGCTCTGTGTGTAAACACAGAGCTCCACGTCCTGTCAGGGAGAGAGGAGACCGATGCTGTGTCCCTTGTACATAGGGACACAGCATCGGTCACCTCCCCCAGTCAGTCCCCCTCCACACACAGTTAGAACACAACCAGGGAATACATTTAACCCCTTCCTCATCCCTTAGTGTTAACCCCTTCCCTGCCAGTCACATTTATACAGTAATTCGTGAATTTTTATAGCACTGACCGCTGTATAAATGTAAATGGTCCCAAAATTGTGTCAAAAGTGTCCGATATGTCCGCCGCAATATCGCAGGCCTGACAAAAAAAAAATTGCAGATCGCCGCCATTACTAGTAAAAAATAAAAAATAAATCATAAATCTATCCCCTATTTTGTAGGCGCTATAACTTTTGCGAAAACCAATCAATATACGCTTATTGCAATTTTTTTTAACAAAAATATGTAGAAGAATACGTTTTGGCCTAAACCGAGGAAAAAAATATTTTTTTAAAAAGAAAATTGGGATATTATTATAACAAAAAGTAAAACATTTTGTTTTTTTTTCAAAATTTTCTGTCTTTTTTTGTATATAGCGCAAAAAATAAAAACCGCAGAGGTGATCAAATATCACCAAAAGAAAGCTCTATTTGTGGGAAAAAAACGATAAAAATATAATTTGGGTACAGTGTTGTATGACCGCGCAATTGTCATTCAAAATGCGTCAGAGCTGAAAGCTGAAAATTGGTCTGGGCACGAAGGGGGTTTAAGTGCCCAGTAATGAAGTGGTTAAAATTCAGGCCAAATAGATGGATCATGAGCAGTAAGACACGATAAGTATCTACTAATGACGCATTTTCCAAAGCTATGAGGAAGTCCAAACAAAAGTTTGGGCCAGATCCACAAAATGGGCGTATATTTAGGCGGGCGTAGCGCATCTCATATGCGCTAAACCGCCGTAAATCAGAGTGGCTCGTACGGTATCCACAAAGAACTTGCTCCCATATGTGGGCCGGCGTAACATAAATCTGCTGGCGTAAGCCCGCGTAATTCAAAGTAGGCTTGGAGTGGGCGTGTTGTATGTTAATCTAGTATGACCCCACGTAATTTACCCTTTTTACGAACGGCGCATGCGCTGTCCGTGGACGTATCCCAGTGCGCATGCGCGAAATCACGTCGCAAATAGTCAATGCTTTTGACGTGAACATAACTTTTGCAAAGCCCTATTCGCGAACAATCTACGCAAACAACGTAAAATTCGACACTGTCCCGATGTCCATACTTAACATTGCATATGCCTCATAGAGCCAGGGGTAACGTTACGCCGAAAAAAGCCTTTACGTTAACGACGTAAAAAAATTGCGCCGGGCGGACGTACGGAATCGGCGTATCTAGCTAATTTGCATACTCTACGCGGAAATCAATGGAAGCGCCACCTAGCGGCCAGCGTAAATATGCACCTAAGATCCAACGGCGTACTAAGACGTACGTAGTCAGGATCTAGACCACATTCAGGCGTATCTTTCTTTTGTGGATACAAATGCGTATCGAAGAACTTACGTGGCGTATCAATAGATACGCCGACGTAACTCTTTGTGGATCTGGCCCTTTGTGTTTTGTGGCTAACCACAAAGATACCTAAACGGCACTGCTGAGACACTCATTACTCCACATGTGTATAGGTAAATACTTGAAAGAGGCCAGTATGGATTCACATGTAACTGATAAAGATAAAAGGAAACGGGGGGTTCCCCTGGGTGGACTTTTAAGGCACTAATAATATTTCAAAATATACAGGATATTGAGAGTAAAAAAGGTTTTATTCACAATTATACATATTCGTCAAAAAATGTTTAAATATTAAATTAAAATACAGAGTTCCAAAGATTATCACCATATAGGTAAATACAAGAAGAACCTTCTTTACACCCAAAAAGTGTAAAGAAGGTTCTTCTTGTATTTACTTATATGGTGATACTCTTTGGAACTCTGCATTTTAATTTAATATTTAAACATTTTTTGATGAATATGTACAATTGTGAATAAAACCTTTTTTACTCTCAATATCCTGTATATTTTGAAATATTATTAGTGCCTTAAAAGTCCACCCAGGGGAACCCCCCTTTTTATTTTCTCATATTTACTGGATGTGGCACAAGCATACACTTGCCATTCACCCTCCTTTCTTTCTGATAAAGATAAAGGTAAAACTAGGTGTACTTATCAAATTTCTTTCCTTTAACCCATGCTTGCAAAAAATAAATTTGCACTGTCTGTGGCCTGCTTAAGAGACACAGCCAGTTGGACATTTAAATCAGTGTCTGTCTAGTTTGTAATGAATAGACTCAGCACACCACTTCTATACTGTAAATAACAAAAAACAAAAGGACTACGTACTTCATAATGTACTTCCCAAAATTTGCCAGGAAATGTTTCCACCTCACGTCAGTCAGTTGCTGTTTTTGACAGGTCCCTTTGCCCACTTCTGGAGACGCAGCTGCAGCCCGATCTCCCAGAAGTACGGCCCCTCCTCCTTCCCCCGCCGCCGGGCCAATCAGAAAGAGCAGCACGCATGTGCAGTAGGGACCCAGCAGTGAAGCTGAAAGGCTTCACTACCGGGTTCCCTTTACAGGAATGCGGCGGCAGCACCCAGGAGTCGATTTGAAGATGGGCCGACATTGTGGGCTCCCTGGACAGGCAAGTGTCCCAATATTAAACGTCAGCAGCTACAGTATTAGTAGCTGTTGATTTTTTTTTCACCCAGGCAGGACCTCCTCTTTAGTGAACTCCTAGAAACAGTTTTTACGGGAAGTACAAAAATCCTATTTTCTTTATTGTTCAATGGATCCAGAGACAATGTGGATGTTCAAACAAAGTCCAAGTGAGGGGCGGGCAACAAAACAAAGCAATAACAGGCCCACACATTAATAATGATATAATTGCCAAAAGGACCTTATACTCAAAGCTGGCATCAGACGAGGCCTGAACATTCACCTGGTAAAACCTGAACAGAAGACCAGTTGGAAACACAACCTAGGTACACAGTTAACCCTTTGATCGCCCCTGATGTTAACCCCTTGCCACCCAGTGTCATTAGTATATTTTTTAGCACTGATCACTGTATTAGTGTCACTGGTCCCCAAAAAGTGTCAAAAGTCTCAGTTAGGTGTCCAATTTGTCCCCAATATCGCAGTTCCGCTATAAGTCGCTGTTTGTTTTTCTAATCATTAGTGGGTCAAATCAAATGAGAAAATTTGAAGGAACAGTATGTACAATTATTCGCAAACAAATTACTGTATTTATCGGCGTATAACACGCACCCTAACTTTAAGAGGGAAATTTCAGGAAAAAACTTTCCAAAGCCCCCTGCGTAAAACACGCAGGTATAGTTTGCCCTCTATTTTCAGGGTAAAAAAGTGAGTGTTATATGCCAATAAATACAGTAATTTCTAACAGTGTATGTGGTTTTCATTCGTAAGTCAATTCATTCCAAAATCCAAAGAGAAAGCAAACAAAATCTTTCAAAACAACAAACAAATGTTCTGAGAGTTTTCATACAAATTTTTCTAAGACTTTAACCATGAATTTTGAAATTCTGTCCATCTACGTTTTCCCATTTTTCTTGTGGTAAAATTAGGTGCCTCTGGCTTATACTCGGGTTGGCTTATACTCAAGTATATACGGTACATTCCATTCCTACTTTCTTTTTTGTTTTGTTTGTTTGTTTGATATGGAAGGAAGCAGGGAATTAAACTACATAGGGAAGGGAATAAGTTGAAAGGAAATGGCATAGGAGAATAGAGAAAAAAAGGGGCGGGGGGAGTTCTGTAAAAAAGGGTGTGTGCGTGTGAAAGCAGGAGGGGTGGGTCCTTGGTTGGGTCAGTTTCTATAAAAACTCCAAACCTTTCTCTAAGGGGACATACCATAGCTGTTTCTTAGAAAGAAAACATGTTCTGGTATTCTTGCAAGGAAGTAAATCTTAACAACACAGTTCTTTCTCATACTTCATATACCGAAGTCAACATCTCTTTAATTTTCCATTTAACAGCTTTTTCAGAAAATAAAAATGTAAATTTTGCCAATTTGTTTCATGTTAATGGCCCTTTACTGAAGTCAATGGAGAAAAGTGTTGTTTTGCACTAATGACGTTAAAATAGATTCTCATACAATAATTGTGCTGTGCAGCGAATAATGTGGGTGTGCTGCTGCTTGCAAATAGGCTTTTGTTCACTGTTTAAGAAAAACATGGTCGGAGAACACAAAAACAAAACTCTTGGAAAAACAGAGGGGGTGTTAACTTGTTTATAGTTGCTGGGCACTTACATGGTCACAGAGTTCCTCAAATGTGCAGTCAGCAATGGATCCACAGGCTTTGCTCAGCTTCAGCTCCCTGCCCTGCACTTTCAGAATCCTTGGTCTTGTTACTATGGAAACAGGAACAAAAGCTCAGTCTTGTCTGGATAATTACCCTAAAATTCATCCCTTACAGCTAGGAAATGCAAAGCTTGATGAATAATAGCACATGATTCAACACATAAATTAGACAAAATGCTGATACAATGACTGCCACTTGAGTGTGGCATCAACCCATAGACAGCAATGGAACTTATTAATTGGTCAGTGGAGATTGGGCATTGTGTTTTAAATGCGTTCTTTTTCAAGAGAAATTAACTTACGTACCATCATTTTGTTTCTGAGCCAGCTCATCAAACAACTTATCCATGACAGCCTCCACATCAGCTTCACTTGTGCTACAGAGAAAAGAAGAATAGCATGTGAAATTAATAACACTCAAAGCCAGCATCTAACAGCTGCCTTGGACTGCTTAGCTTCCTGTCCATACACCTATACATGTATATTCAAAGGGAAAAGGATGTCATGTTCTAAACACAAACATTACATTTACAATGCACTTCAAAAGTGGGAATATTAACTTGCAGGCAGATGATTTGGCCTTATTTGCATACACTGAAAGGCTCATGTGATTCCGACAGCTTCTCGTAATGAGGCAACACAAGCACAACAAAGCTCTTAATACTATGTGTACACAAAGGGAGAGTAAGCTACTGGCTTTCTCTTGAATGCAAAGCAAAAGTAAACACACCAGACTAGTGAAAGTCTTTTATTCATTTGTGTGATGGACTCATCTTGGTGTATAGTGAAGATATGGCCAGTCACTCACAATAGATATTGTTCTTTTATTATGTGCCTGCGATGAAAGATTTTAAGGATTATAAGTAAATCACAGCTACGCATCATAGGTCTCGATCAGTAGAGGCTGGTACACACAGGCAGTTTTTTTTATTTAACCCAGCAGGCTGAACAAAATACAAACCTAAGGAGCTCCCTGCTGAGCTAGTGTAATTCTGACAGGGAGACTGCACCCCCCTGCCAGAACACAGAGGTCAGCACAGGCAGCATGCCGATTGGCTGCTCGTTTTCTAGCACGCCCGTCCGACAGAAGCTGGACAGGCTGCATGCACACTGGCCGATATTTCCAGATAAAAAACAAAAGTCCTTGCTTCTGAAAAAAAGTGCACAATTCACATCCCCTCCCCTGTGTTTTGATTAAATGTTTTCAAAATATGGGGTGAGTCACAGTTCAGTGCCATGAGAAAATGCAACAGCCATCAGAATATACATAGAGCTGGAGGGAAGAGGGGAGGGGGATGTGAATTGAGCACTTTTTACAGAAGCTGTGTATGTCTGCAAGCAGTGCACGAGATATGTAAATAACCTGTCACTCAAGCAAGGACTTTGGTTTTTATCTGGAAGTCAGTTTTATTTCCCTGAACTATAAAAAAAAGAGGATTGCTCAGAGCTGGATTAACTCTGTGTGGTAAGACTGGGCACAGAAATCTTATTCTCTACATTGTGACATCAAAAAAGTGGTTTACATCCACTTTAAGATAAAAAGCCTTCTGTGTGCAACAGCCCCCCTAATACCTACCTGAGGTCTAGCTAGATCCAGCAATGTTGCAGGGGTGTCTCAGCTGCCCAGGACTCCCCTCCTCATTGGCTAAGACAGCAATGTGGCGCCATTGGCTCCAGCTGCTGTCAAAGTCAATCAGCCAATGAAGAGAGAAAGGAGGCAGGGCCGGGCTGCGGCTCTGTGCCTGAATGGCTTGGCTCCGATGCCCCTATAGCATACTGCTTGCTGTGGAGGCACTCAACAGGAGGGAGGGGCCAGGAGCACCAAAGAGGGACCCGAGAAGAGGAGGATTTGGGCTGCTGTGTGCAAAACCGCTGAACAGAGCAGGTAAGTATATCATTTTTGTTATTTTTAACAAAAAAAAAAAAACAAGACTTTACAATCACTTTAAGACAAATGACAATAAGTAAAGTTCAAAAACTTAACACCGGAAGCAAACGATTGCTTGGCGGGAGGGATTCCCCTGTCAGCACCCGTGGTTGCAGTAAATAAATTCACACCATCTATGGCCAGCATAAGGAGTGTCTTCATAGGGCTAACTGATAACAGCTAATAAGCAACCAAAGACAATTTTTGAATTGTTAGGCAAGGGTGCAGTCTACATACCTTGCATAGATCAGCACAATGGACAAAGTCATATCATAAGCAGAAGGTAAAAGTAGGCAGCTAACAGGTGTGTAGTAGCAGACAGGATTCACGGAACAGAAAAATTAAGCTCACAAAGATGAACGTGAACATTTGCTCATGCTCAATCCCACTGCACAGAGCAGTGCTAGTGCTCAACCCCACTGCACAGAGCACTGCTAGTGCTCAACCCCACTGCACAGAGCAGTGCTAGTGCTCAATCCCACTGCTAGTGAGTAATACTGTACATATGTCTGTAGTACACCAATAGAACCAATAGTGAACCAATAGATTGCACAGGTTCACACCTATGGCAAACACCTCCAGAAACAAAGGGGATAGAATGTCTACAGGCAATCCTGTCAGCAGGATACAGACAACCAGCTTACCAAGGGAAATTAATCGCATATTCTATACTACCAATTTCTTAAAGGCTAACTAAACACAAGAACAAAAACAAAAATATAATATTTTGCAGCTCACCAGTTCTTAGATGTGGTTGGTTGCATCGGTTTTCTTTTTTCAGGCTAAGAACATTTTGAGAAGTACAGAACATATCTGTTGATCTTGCCAGAAATGCTGCGTCTTTGTAACAAACTGAACAGGAAGTAAAAATGAATCTAAGATCACTAATCTGCACCCTCTACGTAATGTAAGCGTAGAGACATAAAAGTGTATGTTTCACAAAAACGCGAGGTGAAAAAGTGAAAAAAGCCTGAAAAGAGGAAACAAATGCAGCCATAACATTCAGGGACCGGTCAGCTGAAATATATAACATTTTAGCCTTTGGGTTCAGATATGTAGATACATAGAGGAAAGGCAAATACCAGATGTACTAATCCCGCAGAGCCCTGATGCCCAACCTATGGCCCTTTGGCACTTTTTGTGCATCCCTCAGGGTCCCTGCAGACATGAAGCTGTGTTTGCCTATTGCCCTGCTATAGTAGTGGTTTGTATCAGGTTCATGTAATATATCTACAGTCTATGACTCTCTCCTGAAGCATATCCCCAGTCTCCAACAACTTCTATAGCATGTCCGCAGTCTCTGACCATCTCTTGCACAGTGTCCGCAGTCTCTGACCATGTCCTGTACCATGCCTATAGTCTTTGACTATATCCTGTTCTGTATCCTGTATATCCATGTCTCTGCTGACATTAAATATTCACTGAATTTTATCCTTTATCCTTTGGGATATCCCTTGGTATTTCAGGGATCCCACTTGAGGCCCCTGACATTAAGAAATTTGCCCCCCACTGCCTTAGAAACACCAGAGCATTCTCTTCTAGTGCAGATGTCTCCAAAGTATGAGCACAAGGGCCACAACATATATTTTACATATATTAACAGACTGAAAAAAAAATCATTTTTATAAACAAATGAAGACATTTTAAATCAATAAATATGTTTTATATTAAACTTTGTTATAATCAACATGATGCGATTTGGAAATAACAGAGAAAGAACCTTAGTAAAACAAAGCACACATATTCCAAATACACTTGAGCCATTTATAGGTCATATAAAAATAAATTCAGTATACAGCTTTTTCATCAGTCTTCTTTATATTTCCCATCAGGAGCCTCCCATATCTCAGAGTCCACTTTAGAGACCCTCCTTACATCAGGGTCCTCATTTTATTAGAGTCCACCACTATATCAGGTTCCCCCCCCATCAGAGTTCCTCTTACATCAGTGTCCACATCAGAGTCCTACCATAAATCTGGATCCCAGTTAGAGTCCCTCCATATATTAGTATTCCCATCAGAACTCCCCTTAAATTGGGGTCCTCATTAGACTTCGTTCTTGCATCAGTGTCCCCATCAGAATCCCCCGTTACATCAAGGACCCCATCACGGTCCCTCCTTACATCAGGGTCCTCATCAAAGTCTCACTTTACATCAGTGTATCCATCAGCTGCCCCCATATAATCCTATGTCATAAGGGGGCAGGAGTCAAAGGATGATGAACAGCGGACCCCAGATTCTAGCCTCACCCGCGTGAATGAGTAAGGGTACATAGTACCTCTACTCATTCACAAAAAAAAGGCTAGTGTAAATAAACGCACAAAAAAAAATGCCCCCCAATGTAGATCCATCGTCAATCACGTCGTCCAGTGATTTATGTCCACATCAATGATGATGAAAGGCGGATGCTGACCCCCAGGAAAAAAAAAAAAACGTCACCTGCCCAACCCAACCGCTCCCGTAGTGCAACAACATTCCCGTTTCTCCCTGCAGCTAAAGGGTTCTCCCTGTCGCTTTGTTTCCTTTAGCGGCAGGGAGAACTGGGAATGTTGTTGCGCTACAGGAGTGGTTGGGTTGGGCAGTTGGCTTTTTTTTCCCTGCGGGTCAGCGTCCGTCGTTCATCATCATTGATGTGGACATAAATCACTGGACGATGTGATTGATGATGGATCTATATTAGGGGGCTTTTTTTTGTGTTTATTTACACTAGCCTTTTTTTTGTGAATGAGTAGGGGTACTATGTACCCTAAACTCATTCACGTGAGTGAGGCTAGGATCTGGGGGCACCCAATTGTTAAGGGGGGCTTCCAGATTCTGATAAATCACCCCCCCCCCCCACATCCACTGGGCCAGGGTTGGGGAAAGAGGCTCTTGCCCTTATTAACATGGTGACAATGTGCTTTGCCTCATGTTGAGGGCATGTGGCCTGGTATGGTTCAGGAGGGGGAGCGTACACTCGCCCCCTCCTTTCCTGGCCTGCCAGGCTACATGCTCGGATAAGGGTCTGGTATGGATTTCAGAGGGGCCCCATGCCATTTTTTATTTTATTTTTATATTCTGTTGTCTGCAAGCAATTCCTCGCTGACAGCAGGGATGAGTCATGGGTGTGGGGTGTCAGTGAGTGCCGGCTACTTAACAACCAATGACTGACACCAGGAATAAGTTACTGTTTTTTAAAATGGATGTAAACCCACTCTCATCATTTCTAAACTACTGCCATAGTGCTTATCTATAAGGATATAGATGCCTCCTGCATGTATCCTTAGCTGTCAAATCTCTCCCCTCTGTCTGTTATAAGAACTGGAAAACTGCAGATTCTGTGGGTGGATCTGTTGTCTGGAGCTCTGTGGGTGAAGTCGTGATGTCAGTAGACTCCCCGCCCACCTCTAAACTCCCCTTGTCAACATGCATTTTTTCCTATGTATTCCTTACACGAAATTCTGCTATGATCACTAACATCCAGTCAAAATTCAGAAAAGTAACCACATGACTTCAGAAAGAGTGGGGGTGGGAATTGAAAAATAGCGGACCAATTAGCGGACCTCCAGCTGTTGCAGAACTACAATTCCCATGAGGCATAGCAAGACTCTGACAGCCACAAGCATGACACCAGAGTCAGAAGCATGATGGGACTTGTAGTTTTGCAACAGCTGGAGGTCCGCTAATTGCATATCCCTGCTCTACATTGTGACATAAAAAAAAAATACAAAGGCCCGGATTTACGTAGAACTTACGCCGACGTATCTCGAGATACGCCGCGTAAGTGTAAATGTGCGCTGTCGTATCTGTGCGCTTTGCCAACAAAGCAAGATACGCCTGAAAATAGGCTTCTTCCGACCGACATAACTTGACTACGCCGGCGTATCGTGGGCGCATATTTACGCTGGAGGCATATGGGAATTTCGATTCCAATATGCAAATGAGGGAAATACAGCGATTCACAAACATAGTTGCGCCCGGCGCATCAGATACGCGGTTTGCGTAAGTTGTACGTCCGGCGTAAAGTTATTCCTCATATAGGAGGCGCAAGTCATGCAAAGGTATAAACCAGGGAACACAGCCGTCGGATTTTACGTCGTTTACGTAGTACGTGAATAGGGCAGTTGAAGAATAAAGGGGTAGTGCTGCGCTGTGAATAGGGAGTGGGATAACGTGCAGAGGAAGTGTAGCCAATCCTTATATATGGAAAAAAATGGAAAAAATGGAAAATATAGTCTGGCTACTAATCATGAGTAGCAATAATAAAAAATGATACTGGTATACCATACAAATAAATATCATCAAAATAAACGTGCTACAATGCAGCCAAAGCTAGCTGAAGAAATGTGAAATACAGAGTGACAGTGCTGGTGTCATATAGTGAAATAAATAATAACAAACGTACTGATACACAATAAAGTGTACAGCGTGCGAAGCACACCAGTGACTGTAATAAACTAGGTTAAATGTCCATGCAGCAGATAAGTATAAACATAGCAGCAGGCAAAATCCAAAATAAAAGTGCTGGTGTAGATGCCAAAGTGACGTGACAAAAGGGGTTGATTTCCGGTGTTTTCTTCAGTGTAAGTGAGGATGTCCCTTTACCTTACTGCTGTAAGGTAACAGCATAAAAACCCAGGTACACTTTTCTGGTCTTATCCACATAAGGTGTCATCAAAATGGACTGTAATTGGAAAAAAATAGATCCCTCTCGGTAGTCACGTCCAAACCGTGACAGTGACTCGCACCCAGGGAGATGAAAGTGCCAATAGTGCAGTATCGTTTTAAAATTGGGTTTATTCAAACAAAATAATACACTAGGTACTCACATTGTTGTGATAAAAACAGGCATATAAAAACAGGGCGTTCGCCAACGTCACCTCCGGTACCTCTTGGTGGACTCTATGTAATACTCTGGAGGCCCATAGGAATGCATTGCTGTTTGTTTTTCACCAATCAACTTTTACAGAATGCTTTAAAATTACAAATAGTTTATGGGTTTGCAGGTGGTGGTGTAATTTTGTAGGGAAAACAATTCTTGCCACACGTTAGATCCATTAATTCAGTTAAACATATGAATACTACAGTGTACCTGACAACATGCATCTCTTTATTGCTCACATAGGTAGCCACTGAGTGTAAGCCACTAAAAGATGATAAATGCTTGCATGTTAGAGTCATAAAGTAAACAAATGAATGTACCATAGCTATATCTCAAATGAGCCAACTGGGCATGTTCACCCCCCTCTTGCCCAGGCCAATTTTCAGCTTTCAGATGGCCAAATACAGTATAGCACTTTGAATGACAATTGCATGGTCATGTTACACTGTACCCAAACAACATTTTTATAAATTGTATTGAGATAGATAGAGCTTTCGTTTGGTGGCATTTAATCACTACGTTTTTTTTTTTTTTTGCTAAACAAATAAAAAAAAACAAAAAAATTGAAAAAAAAAAAATGTTTTTCTTAGGCCTGGTACACACGATAGGATTGATCCGCGGATACGGTCCGCCGGACCGTATCCGCGGATAAATCCTCTGCGGATTTTAATCCGATGGAGTGTACACACCATCGGATCGAAATCCGCGCCGAATTCCCATCGCGGTGACGTGTCGCGCCGTCGCCGCGATGATGACGCGGCGACGTGTGCGACGCTGTCATATAAGGATATCCACGCATGCGTCGAATCATTACGACGCATGCGAGGGATGGGTTCGGACGGATCGATCCGGTGAGTCTGTACAGACCACCGGATCGATCCGCTGGTGCCGATTCCAGCGGATAGATTTGTAAGCATGTCTACAAATTTTTATCTGCTGGAAATCGGAAATATCCGCGGATAAATATCCGCTGGAACGTACACACCAGGGGATCTATCCGCTGAAACCGATCCGCTGAGATTTTTCAGCGGATGGATCCTCTCGTGTGTACGGGGCCTTAGTTTCTGTTATAACATTTTGTAAATGTATTTCCTTCAATGATGGGCACTTCTAGGCTGCACTGATGAGGCTGCACTGATAGGCGACAATGATAGGCATCACTGATAGGCACTGACAGGAAAAACCTGATTGGCAACACTGGTGGGCACTAATTGGCGCTGCCCTGATGATCAGTGCCCTGATTATCAGTGTAGATCCCCTTGTGGGGATTGCCGCTTAATGGTTCTCCTCTCCTCATGCGCAGTCAGAGTGAGGAGACATTTTGTTTACATTGATTAGACACAGCTGGTCACATGGTAAAGAGTTGCTGTGATTGGCTTTTTACCCCGATCTGTGATCAACTGTGTCCAAAGGACACAGCGATCAAAGATCCCTATAGATGCACGCCGCAAGGAGAAGCAATATCACGGGAGGACGTCAATAGACGCCCTTCTATAAATGTGTGACTGTACTGTTGCCGTCATTCGGCTAAAGCGCGGTCATGAAGAGGTTAATGCCAGATGCATTTGACCCACAGTTGACCTCTTCTGACCTGCTTGAAGCATGTTTTACATTTCCATAGACTTGTATGGGAATGCAAAACTTGTTTGAAGTGAACAAAAGCCCTTTGACCACAGGCCTCGAACGCATCTGTCGAAAATAGCCTATATTTGGAGGGAATGGCCATATACAATATAACAAACTATAAACATTTACCAAGCAAATGAAATGTAGAGAACAGAAAAGAGTTATACTTACAGGAAGTATATTTTACCAGCTGCAGCGAGTAACCGTTTCCGATAGTCTATACCAGAGTCCAGCTGAACAGTGTTACAGTATGTCTGCAAGACCAAATGTTATACTTTATATGCTATACAAAGCTAAAAAATCAACAGCAAAAGCACAACAAATTCAAATTAATCATGGGCAGGTTTTACAACAGTCTTCTTTTAAAGAATACAAAACAAAATGTCTGTGCTGCCTAGGGGTGCAACCAGTGGCGGAACTACCGCCATAGCGACCCACGCGGGCGCTATGGGGCCCGCAGCTGAGTGAGGATCAGGGGGGCTCGGTAAGGATAAGAGCGCCGCCGGCGCCGACTCACTGGCTGCCAAGTGCGCTCCTGGCTCCCTTTCCTCTGTCCTCAGTGTCCTGTGCTTTTCCTCGCGCCCCCCCCCCCATCATGGAGGAGAGTTGGTTCATTCCCCTGCGTGTGACGTCACGCCGGCGGCCGGTCTCCTGTTTACATAATCGCATCACTCCCCCCTTCCTCCCCCTCCCCACACCTTATTCATAGCTTCACACAAGCCTGCCTGTCAGCGCTGCAGGTCCGGGCAAAGTTTGTGACTTGTCAAGTTACAAAGCAGGTGATTGGTTGCTAGAGACAATGGGGCAGTCCCAGCAACCTTTAACTTGAAAAGTCACGCCCTTTGTCTGGACCTGCCATGCGGTGCTTCCTGGCTGTGAATAAGGTAGGACAGTGTGGAGAGGGGGAGGAAGGGGGGAATGCTGCGTTAATGAAAGGGACAGGCTGACTCCGCAAAGGACTGTGATGGATGGAGTCTGTAATGGGGGGGGGGGGGATGTCTGAGATGGAGTGGGATCTGTGGTGGAGTGGGGTCTGATAGGGGGATCTGTAATGGAGTGGGGTCTAATGGGGAAGATCTGTGGTGAAGGGGGGTCTGATGGGAGGGAGCTGTGGTAAAGCGGGGTCTGTAATGGGGTGGATATTTGATGGAGTGGGGTCTTATGGGGGGGATCTGTGGTTGAGTGGGGTCCGTAATGGGGGTGGATCTGTGATGGAGTAGTGTCTGATGGGGGGGGGATCTGTGGTGGAGTGGGGGTCTGTGATGGAGTGGGGTCTGATGGGGGGAATCTGTGGTGGAGTGGGGTCTGTAATGGGGATGGATCTGTGGTGGAGTGGGGTCTGTAATGGGGATGGATCTGTGATGGAGTGGGGTCTGTAATGGGGATGGATCTGTGATGGAGTGGGGTCTGTAATGGGGATGGATCTGTGGTGGAGTGGGGTCTGTAATGGGGATGGATCTGTGGTGGAGTGGGGTCTGTAATGGGGATGGATCTGTGGTGGAGTGGGGTCTGTTATGGGGATGGATCTGTGGTGGAGTGGGGGTCTGTAATGGGGATGGATCTGTGATGGAGTGGGGTCTGATAGGGGGGATCTGTGGTGAAGTGGGGTCTGTAACGGGGGCGGATCTGTGATGAGGGGGGGGGGGGGAAATCTGTGATGGAGTGGGGTCTGTAATGGGGATGGATCTGTGGTGGAGTGGGGTCTGTAATGGGGATGGATCTGTGGTGGAGTGGGGTCTGTAATGGGGATGGATCTGTGATGGAGTGGGGTCTGTAATGGGGATGGATCTGTGGTGGAGTGGGGTCTGTAATGGGGATGGATCTGTGGTGGAGTGGGGTCTGTAATGGGGATGGATCTGTGGTGGAGTGGGGTCTGTAATGGGGATGGATCTGTGGTGGAGTGGGGTCTGTAATGGGGATGGATCTGTGATGGAGTGGGGTCTGTAATGGGGATGGATCTGTGATGGAGTGGGGTCTGATAGGGGGGATCTGTGGTGAAGTGGGGTCTGTAATGGGGGCGGATCTGTGATGGGGGGGGGGGGAATCTGTGGTGGAGTGGGGTCTGTAATGGGGATGGATCTGTGGTGGAGTGGGGTCTGTAATGGGGATGGATCTGTGGTGGAGTGGGGTCTGTAATGGGGATGGATCTGTGGTGGAGTGGGGTCTGTAATGGGGATGGATCTGTGGTGGAGTGGGGTCTGATGGGGGGGGGGGGATCTGTGGTGGAGTGGGGGTCTGTGGTGGAGTGGGGTCTGTAATGGGGATGGATCTGTGGTGGAGTGGGGGGTCTGTGGTGGAGTGGGGTCTTAATGGGGATGGATCTGTGGTGGAGTGGGGGTCTGTAATGGGGATGGATCTGTGATGGAGTGGGGTCTGATAGGGGGGATCTGTGGTGAAGTGGGGTCTGTAACGGGGGCGGATCTGTGATGAGGGGGGGGGGAAATCTGTGATGGAGTGGGGTCTGTAATGGGGATGGATCTGTGGTGGAGTGGGGTCTGTAATGGGGATGGATCTGTGATGGAGTGGGGTCTGTAATGGGGATGGATCTGTGGTGGAGTGGGGTCTGTAATGGGGATGGATCTGTGGTGGAGTGGGGTCTGTAATGGGGATGGATCTGTGGTGGAGTGGGGTCTGTAATGGGGATGGATCTGTGATGGAGTGGGGGTCTGTAATGGGGATGGATCTGTGGTGGAGTGGGGGTCTGTGGTGGAGTGGGGTCTGTAATGGGGATGGATCTGTGATGGAGTGGGGGTCTGTAATGGGGATGGATCTGTGGTGGAGTGGGGTCTGTGGTGGAGTGGGGTCTGTAATGGGGATGGATCTGTGATGGAGTGGGGTCTGATAGGGGGGATCTGTGGTGAAGTGGGGTCTGTAATGGGGGCGGATCTGTGATGAGGGGGGGGGGGGGGAAATCTGTGATGGAGTGGGGTCTGTAATGGGGATGGATCTGTGGTGGAGTGGGGTCTGTAATGGGGATGGATCTGTGATGGAGTGGGGTCTGTAATGGGGATGGATCTGTGGTGGAGTGGGGTCTGTGGTGGAGTGGGGTCTGTAATGGGGATGGATCTGTGATGGAGTGGGGTCTGATAGGGGGGATCTGTGGTGAAGTGGGGTCTGTAATGGGGACGGATCTGTGATGAGGGGGGGGGGGAATCTGTGATGGAGTGGGGTCTGTAATGGGGATGGATCTGTGGTGGAGTGGGGTCTGTAATGGGGATGGATCTGTGGTGGAGTGGGGTCTGTAATGGGGATGGATCTGTGGTGGAGTGGGGTCTGTAATGGGGATGGATCTGTGGTGGAGTGGGGTCTGATGGGGGGGGGGCCAGTCTGTATTGGGCACAGGCGGGCCAGGCTGTATTGGGCACGGGCAACGCTGTATGGGGCACAGGTCACGCTGCATGGGGCACAGGTCACGCTGCATTGACACTAGGGCGGCTCTGGGGGGCCCCATACAACATTTTGCTATGGGGCCCTGTGATTTCTAGTTACGCCCCTGGGTGCAACGGATCGTCATTGATCCGTGATCTGAACAGATTGAGCCCATAGGAAAGGCCGCGGCTTCGGCCTAGCTCCGGAGCGGCGGCCATCTTGGTACACCTGGCGGCGGTCTAGGTGAGCTCCCCAGAGCTGCGCGCTGACGGGGGAGATGTGGACATGACAGTGGGGAAGATGGACACGTGGACATTACAGTGGGAGGAGATGGACATGTGGACATTACAGTGGGCAGAGATGGACATGTGGACATTACAGTGGGGGGAGATGTGGACATTACAGTGGGGGGAGATGTGGACATTACAGTGGGGGGAGATGTGGACATTACAGGGGGGGGGAGATGTGGACATTACAGTGGGGGGGAGATGTGGACATTACAGTGGGGGGGAGATGTGGACATTACAGTGGGGGGAGATGTGGACATTACAGTGGGGGAGATGTGGACATTACAGTGGGGGGAGATGTGGACATTACAGTGGGGGGAGATGTGGACATTACAGTGGGGGAGATGTGGACATTACAGTGGGGGACATGTGGACATTACAGTGGGAGGAGATGGACATGTGGACATTACAGTGGGCAGAGATGGACATGTGGACATTACAGTGGGGGGAGATGTGGACATTACAGTGGGGGAGATGTGGACATTACAGTGGGGGAGATGTGGACATTACAGTGGGGGGAGATGTGGACATTACAGTGGGGGGGAGATGTGGACATTACAGTGGGGGGGGAGATGTGGACATTACTGGGGGGGGGGAGATGTGGACATTACAGGGGGGGGGAGATGTGGACATTACAGGGGGGGGATGTGGACATTACAGTGGGGGGAATTGTGGACATTACAGTGGGGACTATATATGGTGGTGATCCGAAAAATTATCTGATCCATGACTCTGATCCGATCTCAACCGTGAATTTTTTCATCCGTTGTACCCCTAGTGCTGCCTTAACGTTAATTGATTTACAGCACTTTTTTCTTTGCATTACCATGCCTCATTACTTTGTGAAATCATAATTCCTCCCATCATGTATCAATGGG